>NC_092803.1:192644426-192954785 GCF_040954645.1 Diabrotica undecimpunctata
CAAGCACGAAATTATATAATTTTAACCTTTACTGAGGTGCCCACAAAATTAAGAAACTTTAGGTCCATTGCCGACAGGAATAATTCCGTTTGAATATATAATATACACAAAGCGCGCTTACGCGTCGATGGCACTAATATAATAATAATATAGTCATATTTGGACGCGCGTACGCGTCACCGGAGCTGAAAGGGTTTTTAATTATTTTGTATGACATGCAACATATTCTCACGAAACAACTGATAGTTCATCATCTGGACCTAAGGACCGCAGCGCGACCGCTCGAACGAAAATAAAAGACGCGACTGCCGCAGGGTTAACAAAAATGTTTGATGCACTTAACCCAGCTTTTATAAACTTTAAAGGTAATATTGCAGGAAAATGGCGACTATAGAAACAAAAGTTTAATATAGACATGCTAGTCAGTGGAAAAATTGGAAACTTGATGAAGTAAAAGCAATATTATTAATTTTTTGGGAGATGAAGAGCTGAAAATTTTTAATAAGACTATAGACATGCTAGTCAGTGGAAAAATTGGAAACTTGATGAAGTAAAAGCAATATTATTAATTTTTTGGGAGATGAAGAGCTGAAAATTTTTAATACATTTAAATTTAATAGCTAAGACATAGCCAATAGCCTTTTAGTATCGATCTTTTATTTTTATGTTTATTTTGCTACAGTTTTTATTGACTGGTTCTTTTTATTTTTATAATTTGTTTAAACCTTCATAGAATAAAGATATGATGAAGAATAGTGAATCGGTGTGAAGACCGCTATTTCGTGACGCTACCCGTGACGCATTTTCGTGCCGTTAATTCCGTGATGGTTGAATCATCATTTTACTATGTATATAGAAAAAGTAATACAAAATAGCTTCGCTTCAATAATAAACATATGAAGTTTATATCGTTTAAATAATAAAACGACTGTTATACTGAGGCACGTCTATGTTCATTACAATTTTATCTCAAAAAATATTGTCATTATATTTTTTAAATGATACCGGCATATTCCTATCAACCATATACGTACAAAATAATTTTTTAGACGGCATATTTATGGATTCCAGTTGTTATTGTCGTATAAAATTTTATTGGTGGGGTTCTTCGGACTATTTTTTCCATTACTCTGCTTTGATGTTTTCTTTATACACACAACGCCAAAGTCTAGGAATATTTTTATAAATAGACGTATTTTGTTTATCTGTAATCAACTTTAAAAAAAGTAATACAAAATTGGTAATTTAAATTATTGTTTAATATGTCAAAAACCATAAATTGCAAAAAAAAAACAGAAAATTGGAGCAAAAAAAATATATTGCAAATCACCCATGTTTCACATACCACCATAAAATGTCAAAAATACGGAATATAAACTTAAAATAACGTATGACCACCACGTTGGTTTATCACAGCTCTACACCTACTGTTCATGCTCCGAATCACATTGTTAATGTCTGCTTGAGGTAGTTGTGTCCATTGTTCTCTCACAGGCTGTTTTAATTAAAACTCATTGTAGATATTGCCCATATGTGGAGTAATTCTTCGTTGGAGCATGTTCCATACATGCTCAATGGAATTCAAGTCCGGTGATTGTGCTGGCCACATATAATACCCTCATTATCCAACCAGTTTGTTACAATATAGGGAAAATGTGGTCGAGTGGTGTCATGCATAAAGTAAAAATTTTATCCAACAGCAGCAGCAAACGGGCGCACAACAGGTTCAAAAATAGTGTCCAAATATTGCTGACTTGTGAGCAAGCCACGTAGAAAATGAGGTCAGTTCTTCCGTCAATCATGATTCCGCCTCATACCATTAATGTTACACCTCTGTATGCATACACTTCTTCAAGATGTCGTAATCGTTCTCCATTTTCGGGTCGTCTCCAAACTCTTGTCCGACGAGAATCTGGATGAAATCTATATCTAGACTCGTCACTAAACAAAACTGTGGCCCAGTCATTGTCAGTCCAATTCTGAAACTCTTGACACCAGGTTAATCTTGCAGCGCGATTGCCTCTAGATAAAGGTGGACATCTCAGTGGTCGCCGACTACAAAGATTGGCTTCAGGGAGACGATTCCTCACAATACTGCTGCTAATTGTTACATTATATACAAGCTGTAATTCATTAACCAGCTCAAGTGCTGTGATTGTTGACTGCCTTCTGGCATTTAAAATTAAATATCGGTCTTGAGCGACGGTTGTAGAGCGACACGTCCTTGATGTTGCTCGGCTGGACTCCCAGTGTCTTTAAACTGACGCCACAAACGACTTACGACGCTTTGGAAGATACCCAGCTGGTCAGCAACTTGAGTTTGTCGCATACCAGCTTGAAGGAGGCCCACGGCTCTATTCATCTCGTTCAACGTTAACCCTAGAATACTAACCATCGTAATTTTTACGACGCCAATGTCATTGTTGTAGGATATTGTGGAAGGGGTACACCAGTATCTCTCGCCCGCTCATCTATTCTTACATTAGTGTATATCGAAACGTTTAACAAGTACAGTGACGCCTACACTATTAGTGAAGTACCTGCAAATGAGCACAGCTTCGTAAATATTACGAAGGTAAGTGGTAACGTTATAATTGCCAAAAACAACGATATTGTCAGTTTTTATTTTTTTTTATTATCAGTTTTTATTTTTTTATTATCAGTTATTTTTTTATTATCAGTTTTTATTTTTTTTTTAGTGTGAAATATGAATATGAAACAGAGAGACATGCACAGGCCCCTCACGCAGCGGGAGTTGGAAGCTGAGTTGCAATTGTGCCTGGAAGAAATTTGGCCAGATGAATCAGATAACAATTCTGATAAATCGGAAAGTGGATCTGAAACAGAAGATGTCGTTTTAGAAGCATTCAGTCCATCTGAATCAGAGTTCGAACCATCAAGCGAAAACGACTCAGATTCCGACCATGACTTGCCATCCACTAGTAAGAAAAGAAAAAGAAGTTCTAAAAAGAGTAATGAGTTGGAAAAACAATTTACTTCAGTGTTTCCAAGAAAAGAAAGTAATGGCTCTAAAATCGACAAGGAGAATAAATGTCCTGCTCAGCAAACTCTACCAAAAGAAGAAAAATCTCCAGAAATTGCAGCTAAAGAGAAGCAAATTCGGTTGCCGTCGAGTCTAAAAGGTAAAAATGGACACAGATGGTCCTCTCAACCAAAGGCCGCAACTAAAACTCCAAAACGTAATTTCGTACATTTTGTTTAAGGCCCCACTAATAAAACCAAGGAAGCACAAACTCCCTTAGATGCTTTTCATTGTTTTATGAGTCCAAATTCACTGGAAAAAATTCTAGAATATACAAATGCCGAAATTTCTGTTAGGGCACAAAAATATAAAGTCGAAAAACTTACAAACTCGAAAGTGAATATTGACGAATTGCATGCACTCCTAGGACTACTTATTTTTGCTGCTGCCCAAAAAGACAATCATTTAGCGACAAGACAAATGTTTGATGACAAAATTTCTGGTGCGATATATAAAGCAACTATGGGCCGGGAAAGATTTGAATTTCTTGTAGAATGTTTACGTTTTGATGATAAAATATCTAGACCACACAGAAAAGAAACAGACCTATTAGCAGCCATTCGTGAAATATGGGATGATCTTATACAGAACTGCAAAACGTCCTATAAGCCCGGATCATACCTAACAATCGATGAGCAGCTACTGGCTTTTAGGGGAAGATGTCCTTTCCGGATGTATATCCTAAACAAGCCAGCCAAATATGGACTGAAAATAGTAATGCTGTGTGACGTAGGTACCAAATATATGTTCGATGCAGAATTGTATTTAGGAAAGGGAACTAAAACCAATGGACAGCCTCTAGGAGAATATTATGTAAAACAATTACCTCAGGGTGTATACGGAAGTAAGCGTAACATAACCATGGATAATTGGTTTACGTCAGTACCAGTAGCAACGGAGCTCTTAAAACCTCCTTACGATTTAACTATTGTTGGTACCCTACGGCAAAATAAAAGAGAAATACCTCTCGAGATGATAAATCTCAAAAATCGTGAAATTGGTCATTCCTTATTTTGCTTTGATGGTGAAAAAACAATGGTATCCTATAGGACAAAAGCAAATAAGTCTGTGCTTCTTCTGTCGACAATCCACAATGGTCCAGTAGAATGTGATCGAACAGGAAAGCCAGATATCATTCAATTTTATAATGCAACCAAGTACGGAGTATACACATTTGACCAAATGTGCGGAAACATGAATATTTCCAGAAAAACACGAAGATGACCTCTTTGCCTGTTCTATGGCATGTTAAATATAGCTTGCATAAACTCTTGGATAATTTATAATCATAACCAACAACGACAGCAGAAAAAAACCATCACCAGAAAAAAATTTATGGCCATTTTGTCTGAACAACTGACTAAACCTTGGCTACAGCATCGTGTAAATTGGCCAACTTTGAACCACTCGGTAAAGTTACTTATTGAAAATATTTTAAATCTGGAGCCGCAGCAAGAACGAATATGCCCTACTGTGTCAAAACGTGCCATGTGTCAATTTTGTCCGTCTAAAAAACGTCGAATGACAACTCATCATTGCGAACACTGCCGACGTCCATTTTGTGGTGAACATCGCGCCCTTTGTTGTCAGCAGTGTAGTTCTAAAATTTAGAATTTATATTTTTTTGTGATTTTCAGGTTTAAGAAACATCTCTTTGTTCAAAATAGTTTGTAAAATTACGTTAAATAAAATACTTTTTCAGTGACCACATTTTTTTTCTCAGTGTAGTAAATTTTACGATGGATAAATGAAGGTAAAAATAAGGTTAGTATTCTAGGGTTAAATGTTGTTGTTGCATGGTAAAAAGACAATATATTTAACTCACCTATTAAGCAAGAATGGTATGAAGTGACTAAAATTAAAAATAAACAAAACATAAAAATGTCGATTTTTTTGGCCCCTATAAAAAATATTCTAAAACACGTATTGCTATCAGTTTTACAATTTCTTTTGATAAGAAGTGAGTGTCTGTATCAACAATTATAGTACAAGCAAGTTTATATGGCCATGAAATTTCTGTCATTGGTATTGTCAAATTATTAAAATATCCTTAGACTTTTGCGTTGTGTGTATTTTATATTATGTAACAAAAGTAATTTTTTGTGAAAATTAATTTCACCTCTTGAAAACAATTTTGAGATTATTTGAAGTATGAATTATTGATGAATAAAAAACAATTTTTAATAACAAGAAAATATGCCTTCACCGTTTTCAAATTAATTACCGATTTATTACAAAAGCTACACCACTTAATATATAACCAATTTGTATACTTGTGTCTTTGGTTCGGATATTAAATTGCGCCCTCTTTGAATTACGAGTGCGGATATTGGACTAGAGCAACACACTTCTAATAATTCAATAGCACTCTGTCTTTGACGTTTACAGAACCCGGAAGTAAATATCAACCGATAGCAGCGTTTATGGAAAATTAAAGGGCTTAATATTGTTCACACCTCTGTATATTTGCCCTTGGGGAGTTCGGGAGAGATTCAATACGGAAATTTGGCGTTTGTTGCCTTCAATTTTGTAACAGTAGCGCGGTAAAGGATCCTTTTATGTTTTGGAAGTGGAGAAATATTTAAATTATGCCGACAATATCGATCGAGGCCTTTTATGAGACTAGGAATTTTTTCTTGTGTAAAATCTTTGAAGGTTTTGAAACTTATATCTGGTAGTATACATTTTCCATAATAAGTAGCAAATTTTAGTACATACTGAAGTTTAAGAACGAATATGTATTAATATATCAATTAAAATCATTATGTTTATGTAAGATATACCAAAATTTGAAATAAAATTTCTTTGTATTTATGCCAATTGAATTAACAGGCTTCAAGGTTATCAAGTGAATATAAAATCGCCACACATCATCTCTTCATAGACTTTGAAAGCGCATATGACAATATAAACCAAGAATTCTTAATAAAAGCAATAAAAGAATTTAATATACCAACACAACTAATAGAATTAATAAAAGAATCTCTAAAAGTAAAAAGTACAATCCGAATACAAAATGAATTAACGGAAACAATAGATGTGATAAAGGGAATACGCCAGGGAGACGCTCTATCATGCATCATGATCAACATCGTACTCGAGAAAATACTGAGGGACACAACAGTCAATACACGAGGAACAATCATTAATAAAAGCCTGCAAATACTAGCATTTGCAGATGATGTTGACATAATCGAAAGATCAAGAAGAGAAATGATAGAGGCATACAACCAAATAGAACGAGCTGCACAAAATAGTGGTCTTAAAATCAATCATACCAAAACAAAATATATGCAGGTAAGTAAGAACGCAGAAATAAGGCAGCCACAAAATATAACAATAGGAGAATACAACATTGAGGGGGTAAAAAACTTTATATACTTGGGATCCCTAGTCACGTCTGATAATAACGTTACGAAGGAAGTGAAGAGGCGAATATTTATTGCAAATAAATGTTACCATGGCTTAATTAGGCAACTAAGATCAGATAACGTCGCAAGAAAAACAAAATGCCAAATATATAAAACCCTAATAAGTCCGGTACTCACATACGACTCAGAAACCTGGACAATCACTAAAATAGAGGAAATGTTGTTAACCAACTTCGAAAGAAAAATCTTGCGACACATATATAAGGGCACAAAAGAAAACGGAATAAGGCGAAGAAGATACAACTCTGAACTATACAAAATATACCACGATCCGAATATTATGGATCCTTAAAATAGGACAGCTGCGTTGGATAGGACATATAGAAAGAATGAAAGAAGGCGAAATACCAAACAAAATATTCAAACAGATGGCAGTAAGAAAAAGAACAACAGGAAGACTGAAGCTGAGATACTTAGAATAAATAGAAAATGATATTATAACAACCTTAAAATTAAAAACTGGAGAAAAAAAGCACGAAACAGATCAGAATGGAGAAGAATCTTGGAACAGGCCAAGACCCAAAAAGGGTTGTTCAGCCAGTGATGATGATGATGAAAGTTATCATGACCTTCATCAT
The DNA here is from genome assembly GCF_040954645.1 of Diabrotica undecimpunctata. Classification (NCBI taxonomy): domain Eukaryota; kingdom Metazoa; phylum Arthropoda; class Insecta; order Coleoptera; family Chrysomelidae; genus Diabrotica; species Diabrotica undecimpunctata. The sequence goes on from NC_092803.1 coordinate 192,651,479, forward strand.
CATAATTGGCTGAAACTGGCTCAAATTGGCTTCCTACTTGCAGAGAAATCGTCACATTCATCGATTCCTAGCAACTTTTCTCCATCTTCTAATCCTTAAAATCTTAAGGTCTTCCAATCAATAATATACTGCTACTTCTTCTGCCTCTGGGTTTGTGAACGTGAATCTCATCGTTTTTTCATTATTTGACATCCAAGCAATCTATTGCATTTCACCTGACCTGTAGTAAGAGTCAGGATCGGGAAGGAACTGAACTGATAGAGATTATTCTGGGCTTGGTCTTTCTTCCTTTGGACCATCCAGTAACGACACCTACCAATAAAATGGAGGATCTGGTGAGTTACTGCAGGAAAACCGAGACGCAGCCGCTCATTGGCTGCGATGATAAACGCACACTACAAGACGTAAGAAAAAACGGACACCAACAAAAGGGACAAGTCATTGACGCAATTTATTATGACAAATAATTTTGATATATAAAATTTGAATAAAAAACTGACTTTCATAAATTAGTAAACGGAGAACGCGAATAAAAGACATCTATATTAATGACATCTTTATCAACGTCTGTTTTGCCTTGAAAATCTTAGAAGGCATAGATTAAAGCAAATATCTGAATTTGGTCTCGAAAATTAGTTTACGGATTTTAATATCAGATGTCGCTATTTGCGTCTATAAGTAGTCATGTTAGAGTTGCTTCCTAAGACAGAAAAGATTTATTTTCACGCTCAGAGCGACTATGAATAGCCGTCTCTGATGAACCCTATAAGGGCGAAATACGTAAGCGAATATACAAACGCAATATACGTGAAATCAAATCTTAACTGTCTTTTTCCTTTTATTCCGATGTACTCTGTACGAGTACAAGAAACCAATTCTTTAAGGATTTTTGCTTAGTTGAGGAGATATGTTATGGAATGCCATTTTTAGATTCCCCATGTCTCTAATATCAACGTCTGTTTTGCCTTGCAATTTTTAGAAGGCACAGATTAAAGTCAAAATCTGGATTTGGTTTCGAAAATTAGTTTACCGATTTTAATATCAGATGTCACAATTTGCGTCTATACGAAGCCATGTTAGAGTTGCTTCCTAAGATAGAAAAGATTTATTTTCACATTTAGAGCGACTATGAATAGCCGTCTCTGATGAACCATATTAGGGCGAAATACGTATGAGGCGGATACGTAGACGCACTGTACGTGAAATCAAATCTTAACTGTCTTTTTGCTTTTCCTCGAATAAAAGACATTGAAATAGCCTTAACGTTTTTGAGTAATTTTATATTAGAATGACATGTGTCTGAGAAGGAGAGCTGCTTAGACAATAGACAGATATGATACACATTAAGGAGGAAATTAGCAAAAGTCACTTATTGGAATCCACGTTAAATTAATTAATAGGCTTATAAAGAAGTTCTAAAATAGCATCTGTCGAGTGCAAGAAAAAAAATCGGTTGCCTGTAAAGTCGGTTTTACGGGCGAAGATTTTACGTGGCAACGTTTTTTTCTCGGTAGAATATTTATTGATATGAATATTATTAAATTGCACAATAGTTGTTTGCAGTTGAAACGCGTTGTTTCTTCTCAATCGACTGAATTACGATTGATTGCAGAGTGATTTAAACTAATAATTTACTTAACACTATCAACATTTGTCAATAGTATGACATAACCTATAAACTCAGTTTCTCAACTTTTGTGTCAATCTAACAATTAATCAATCAATCATAGTTTACGATAATGAAATATTAGTGTACAATTATTTACCTTTATTGTTGTAGTTGTTGTAAATGACAAATCTAAGCACTCCACATTTTCACTACAGACACAGCTGACGATACTTTAACCACACGTGTGAACTTGTATGATGACGCTTTCTCGGTTTTCCAACGCCAAGAACGCTCGAGAAAGACAGAGACACAAGCACGCACCGATTCAACGCGCCTAATTCTCTAGTGCTGCGCGCGCAGCGGACCGATCATGTTTGAGGAGAGAGACGCAAGGCATTCGCTGGTCCGGCGGGCCTCTCTCTCGTTCGGTCACTCATCGTAACAGACGTGAGCGGGCGTTACACTTTTTCATGAGTGACTCCGAGCCACAACCTAATTTAAGACGTTGTCACGTCAAAATAAATGACGCTAAGGAGTTGGAAATGGCAGTAAATGATCAAAATGATGCTGTCATTACAGTACTTCAATAAAAATGCCCTCTAACGAAAAGAAGTTCCACCAGGCACGCGCTATGGTAAGATAAAAAACAGTGGGACACTTATAAAGAAGGACAAAAAAGGTATTTAACAATGTTAAAGCAAGTTGAAAGATTACACAGACGGCAGGAATAATTTGCTCCTTTCAGCTGAAGTTACTTGGCCAACCTGTTTTGCTCCTATTCGCTGCTATCACCTTTGGAGGATTTGTTACGGTAGCTACATTTTCAGAATTAAAAGATGTAATTCATATAAACTGCCGTTACTTTTCGTTTTACTACGTAAGCAAGCATTAGTGGTCTTATTACATTGATTCCAAATACATTTCTAAATTCTTATAGAACCTAACTACCTAGCTGCATTTTCAAAATTGAAAAATGTAGTTCGTGATGAAGAAGTACTCTCGGACTTTGTGATAGAAATAGTAGAATTCCGTTTTAGTAAACAATATGCGTTTCAAAAGTTGCAAAAAAATTTTAATTTTTAGGAAACATAGGACCTGAACATAAAATTGCAGGTACAGCTCATACTATCTCTCTATAATAAACTGGCATCTATGTAGCTTGGCGTAATGGATACAAGGTTGTTAGGATGTGTCGCAGTGGAGCCTAGATTAAACTGTTAAAAGAGTTGTATTATTATCGTTTGATTTAGCTTTTGCCACTGTTGCTTCCGCTATTTTATTGACGACCTGTGAAAAATTTGAAGATCTGTTTCCGACCTATTTTCTTGCCACTATTTATACAATTTCCTCTCCTTTTCTCCTTTATCTTTTCTTGAACTTTGTTTGACCACCAACTATATACTGTATATATGTATATAATTAATTAATCCGTGTTATAAGTAACAAGATATTAATTATATAGAAAGATAGTAGTGAATAGAAAACTCCTTCTGTCATCTTTCATATTATTTTTAGGAGTTGGACACCACCCAACTCCTCCTTGCTTGTAATTATTGTTTACGTCACCAATCGATCTTAACTTCGAATCCTAAATGATGCTTTTATGTTTCGGAAGTGGAGAAATACTTAAATTATGCCGAAAATATCGATCGTGTCCTTTTATAAAACGACTAAAATTTTTTTCGAGTAAAAGCTCCTGAGTTTCTAAAATAGATGTGGGTGTATACATTATGCATAATAAATGTCCTTATGTGCGGTTTGTGGCGAAAATCTGAATAAAAATACACCAAAATTATTATGTGTACCATGTAATTTATTCCAAAGCGGGATAAACGCGGGAATTAAAGATGTTTAGTTTAAAAAGTATTGATTTCTTGGGAAAGATAACACAGCAGAAAAGCAAGAGGTTTGTTGTTCAAGTTTTTAAAAAATAAATTTGTCCGATGAATAACCACAAGCTTTTAAAATCTTATACTATTTAAATCAACTTTAACATCCAAATATTCTGTTAACACAAGAAAGGTTATTTTAATTTTTTTTTATTTATTTACGCTGCAACCACAAGGATTATTAGTGACCTAAAAAATATAATACAGGTAAAGGTAGAAAAATTACAATAATTGATACAGTTCTAAGTCTTTAAGATAACTTATTGTGTTTTTTAATATTCATGTTTTTTCCTAAGACTTGTGATGGAACAGACATGATGTCAACAGTGAGATTATTATTCTTTAGAGGAATTATTTACCGATGAGTCGGAATCTTCTTCCGATAATGAAGTTTTCACTGTAGAGAGTAAACCTATGTGTTTGCCAAGTTTTCGTATTAATTTGGTGCTTATGGTTTTCATTCTTTTGTCGATGTAGTATGAATGTAATTCCGTTAGAAACTTTATAAGTACATAAGAGTCTTCTGAGTACAATTTTGTTACGCTGATTATGTCTTTTGATCCTTGTATATTTTCGAATAGATCCACTACTTGATCGAAGCTTAACAATTGCTTTTCCCTTTCTACATATTCTCTAACTGGTTCCAATAATGTTTGGAGATTTGGTATATCATTTCTTAAGTTTTTGTCATCAGTTTTGGTTTTTTTCTTTAATTGAAGCTTAGGTTTTTCAAAGTTTTCTTCGGAGGGTGGCGTGATTGCATCTTCTAGGGTTCTTTTTCCGGTTGCTTTGTTCGAAGTTACTTGGGGTTCGTAAGAATTCAAATGTGTATTTTTATTTGGAGGTAAGTGTTGACTTGTTTCGGGTAAGGTTGATTTATGTTTTTGGGTATTAGAGGATGACTCAGACGATGTAGGTGTTGCGATTGTAGTGTTAACTGAAGAAGTGGTCAAATGTATGGATGTATTTTGTAGTGAGCACTGTTGGGTTTGGTTTATTGATAAATTTGGGATTGCTACTCTTTGTAATGTGGTTTGAGAAGAGGTAGTAAGTGTGGAGGGAGTGGTATTTGAGATTGCGGGAGTATTTTGTAGATTATCTTGTTGAGTATGATTTATTGATGAATTTTGTCTTATTTCTGTTTGCATTGCACTATCATTGTGAGGATGGTTAGAAGGTGAAATATTTGGACAATTAGCTGCCTGGTGTCCAGTTAATTTGCATTTGAAACAATTTTTGTTTTGGGCTATAAATATGCGGTATGATGTTGTCTTCAGAAGCTTAGAATATGACTAAAGGCAGGATTGGTTGCTCCTATCCGTAGATATGATATGTCTGAGAGAGGATTTAAACCTAGTTTTATTAATTCGTCCATTATTATGTTAGAAGGTATGCTTGGACATACATTGGACAGAATTAAGCGGACTGATGGAGTTATTATTCTTCTCGCTTCTAGTATATTTCCATTTACTATTATTTTCTTTGTTTCTGCTATGAATTTATCTACTAGGTTTTTGGATGATAGATATATGCATATTCTACCGTTTGATATTCGGGATGTGAAAATTATATTTTTCGGTTCTATATGCTGACTCAATCCTTCAAGATAGTCATTAATTGTACAATTCTCTAGAGTGTTAAACAAAATAGCTTGATCTCTGCTTGGGATTAATATACTACGTGGTTGACTAACTGCTTTTGAGTATGATGCATTTTGTGGTAGCTGATTGGAAGATGACATATTTTAAATGGATTTTAAAACCCGACTAAAACCGGTGCTGTTTTACAGCTTTCGTTGTGATACCAGTTCATATAAATTAGATAATACTTATAACTGATTGCAGTTGTTTACTTAAATATATAAATCCAAATAGATGAAAAAAGTTTATTTTATCTACTCACGATTCCAATATTCAGTATACAAATCACTTTCACTTAATTACTTTTCTTAAGTAATAAACCACTATAAAATTAACTTCTTTGCGAGCTATTTTAGATTAATAGACTCGAACATGATTTTGATTTTAATATAATTCACTATTTACATGTTCAGAACTAAAGAAATAATCGTTTAAATATTTAAATTTTTAAGAGAAACTTTGAAATCTTATTTTAATTTTAAATCATATTTATTACACTCAATTAAAATACATATGTTATTTTAATAAAATATATAAAATATCATCAGTAAAGTTTTAACGAAAACTGTATTCCTACGACTGTATAAGAAAAAAAAAATAACAATAATCTTCTTTCTTACCCTCGGTGTCTAAAAATGTTCTTTCTGATAAACATTGCCTGCACAAAATTGACTCTTTTTTTTCACGTGCTTCACAAACAAATTGTTTACATAAAAAACAAATTTAACTTTTTTTACTACAAGTTTACTTTTTGACGAAATGTTGTTTTATATTGTGAGCTTATAAATTGGGGTTGAACTGTTTTGTGTAATAGTCCATTAGAATATTTACCTTAGTCAATACGTTACGCATTTTAAAGTTACTGTAAGTACACTTATTTTAAGCTAACATTAAATCATTTACTTCACATCATTCGACTCTGCATTCTTTCACCTCTTCAAGCGAGAAGTTCGGATATACGGCATTCGATTTATACACTTGATATTCTGCTTCTAAGGTTTCGTTCAAAATTATTAAAGCGAGACTTCCATACTATCGTTGTATTACTTTTTTTCTCTACAGTAAAATGCTGAGGCGAGCGTCACGAAACTAGTGCCACAAAACGGCGTAGTCACGGAAAGCGTCATAGAATAGCAGTTCTTGGCATTGATTCACTACTCTCGATCAATTCGTTTGTAGTCATCATATTTTTAATCTACGCAGATTTCAATTAACTGCATGAATCTAACTAACAAAATGATCATGAAATAAATAAGAAGTACAAAATTAAAAGAATATCTGTCACTAAAAGTCGATCCGTAACGATTGTCAAAATTTAATATAAGTCATAAATATCATCCGATTAATAACAACATTGTATCATATGTTTAAATTTTTATAATAATTCTCGTTTTAAAATAATTTCCTAAAAATACAATTACTATTTTAAAACATATTTTTTTATTGGGACCCCATTTTGTTTATTTAAAGAACGCTGTAGCATGTATAAATTTAACTTTCAAAAACGCCCGTGTTTTAAAGTTACCATGACAACATCAACAGTTTTATATTTATCTGGTCTGACAGGAGTACATAACTTGTCTTCTTCTTCTTTCTATGCCGTCCCCATTAACGGAGGTTGGCGACCACATTTCTAAAAGCTTCTCTGTCTTTTGCAACGTGGAATAATTCGTCTACAGTCATGTTTGTCCAGTCTCGAATATTTCGCAGCCATGACTTCCTCTTTCTACCTATTCCCTTTTTGCCATCGACTCTACCCTGCATGATGACCTGCAGAAGACTATATTTATTATTTCTAAGTATGTGTCCAAGGTATGCAGTCTTGCGTACTTTTATCGTTCTCAACAATTTTTTGTCTCGACCCATCCTTCTCAGCACTTCCTCATTGGTGACCCTGGCAGTTCATGGGATTCTTAACATTCTCCGGTATATACAAAGTTCAAAGGCTTCAACATTTTTAACTATTTGCGCTTTTAGTGTCCATGTTTATACCCCGTACAATAGTTGCGACCAGACGTAACATTCAACAAACCTCAGTCTCAGCGCAGTATTCAGATTTTTGTCACAGAACAATTGTTTGAATTTTAAGAACGCTGCCCTTGCCATTTCTATTCGTACCTGGATCTCTTGGTCTGGATCTAATTCTGTGTTGATGTAAGCTCCCAGATATTTATATTTTGTCACTCTCTCTATTTGCTCTCCACCAAGAGTTAGTTGTTCATTATTTATTGGACTCCTTGATACTATCATAAATTTGGTCTTATCTGTGTTGATGTCAAGTCCCATTTGAATGCATTCACTATTTATTGCATCTAGTAAAGTTTGTAGTTCTTCCATACTCTCAGGCATAATTACCGTGTCATCTGCAAATCTCATGGTGTTTATGATTTCTCCACCAATTCTTATTCCCTCTTTTCTTTCCCATAAGGCTTTTCTGAATATGACCTGTGAGTACACGTTGAAAAGCGTCGGAGACAAGACGCATCCTTGCCTAACCCCTCTCGCAATCGGTATATTATTTGTTTCTATATCGTTCACCTTTACTACTGCTTTCTGGTTCCAGTATATAGCCTTAATAAACTCAATGTCTTTTTTATCTAAATTAATGTTTTTTAATTCATCTATTAACTTCATATGCTGCACTCGGTCAAAGGCCTTCCTAAAGTCTATGAAGCATACATATGCACTCTTGTTATATTCCCGACATTTCTGCAAGAGTACCGTCAACGCAAATAATGCCTCTCTTGTACCCATGCCTCCTCTGAAGCCAAACTGAGTTTCATCTATCTGCTCCTCACATTTCTTATAAATTCGGTTTTGAACAATTTTCAAGAGAATCTTTAAAGGGTGGCACATTAGGCTTATCAATCTATAGTCATTACATGATTTGGGATTGTTGTTTTTTGGTAGAGGTAAAAATATCGATTTAAGCCATTCTTCCGGGATGTTGCCCTCTACATATATGTGGTTGAGAATTCGGGTGAGTCTCTTTATATTACCGTCATCTAAGGCTTTTAACAGTTCGACTGAAATTTGATCAGGACCCGGTGCTTTTCCTTGTTTTGCATTCTGTAGGGCATTGTTTACTTCTGAGGGTAAAATTTGTAGGTATTGTTGTTCTTCACCTATATCTTGTTCATTTTCTCTCTCGTCATGGAACAGATGGATTATATATTGTTCCCATACTTCCTTTATTATGCTCTCTTCAGTAAGTATTTCTCCATTATTATCTCTTGTTATGAGTGTTCTTCTTTGTCTGGTGTTGCCTGTAAGTTCTTTAATTTTTTTATGTAAGTTTGAGGTGTCATGTTTGTTGCTGAGTTCTTCCAATTCCTGGCATTCTTTGATTCCTCCTTAGCCTTTCTGATTTCATATTTGATTTTAATCTTGATGGTTTTATATTTATTTTCATCTTTATTTTTGTATTTTTTTTTTCAGTTATTAGCTCAACTATTTCCGGTGTCATCCAGTCTTTTTTAGTGGTTTTCTCTTCTTCGCCTAGGACCTCCTTTCCCGCTTTTAGTCTGGCTTTTTTCATATCTGCCCATTTCAACGCTTCCTTCAGTTAATTTATTTATCTCTGCGTTAAGTTGCTGTTGGCAGTTGTCATCTTTTAGGTTTTTGATGTTAATTTTGGTGGTTTTAACTTTTTTTTTTCGGTTTCCTGAGTGTAATGTTGACGTTTACTTGTAATAGATTATGATCCGTATCTGCATCTGCGCTTGGATAGGTTTTTGCACTTTGTACTCCATTACGAAACCTTTTGTTAATCGTTATAAAATCTATTTGGTTTCTGATTATATTGTTGGTGTTATCTTTTGGAGAAGTTCACGTGTATAATCTTCGTAAGGGTAGGTCGTAGTATGTATTTGTTATGACTAATTCTTTCTCCTGGCAGTACTGGACTAGTCTGTCTCCTCTTTCGTTTCTTTTATCTAACCCAAAATTTCCTACTATATTTCCAGTTTTTCCTCGACCGACTTTAGCATTAAAGTCGCCCATAATTATTTTTACCTCCTGCTTCTTTATGTTTTTTGTTAACAGTTCTAAGTCCGCGTAGAATTTTTCGACCTCAGCATCATTGCTATCAGATATTGGAGCATACACTTGGATTAGATTTATGTTTAGAGGTTTGGCTTTCAGCTGAAGTAGCATCATACGTTCGTTAAAGGGAATGAAATTTGTCACAAACTCTTTTAACTTATTGTTGATAATAATACCAACACCATGGCTGTGTTCTCCAGTGCTTTTGCCTGAGTAGAAAATAATATTATTATCCTTGGTGTAGTTTCCAGACTTTGGCCATCGGACTTCTAAAAGGCCCAATACTTGTATGTCTAATCTCTCCATTTCTAGCATGACTGTTGTTAATTTTCCTGCTTCATAAAGTGTTCTTATATTCCACGTTGCTATGCGTTTTAAATCGCTTACACTAAATTTGTTTCTCCACCCGGGGATTCTTCGCACCCCTGTCCCATTAAAGGGACGCCGGGCACTCGGGGTCACTGTTTGATTTACGTCCATTTGTGGTTGTTCTTGAGAATCCTTAGGGATCTTTAATGCAGTGGTATGCAATGCAATGATGTTACATAACTTGTAACATCAAGTAAATAAAATATGAATAAAATATTACTAACAAATATTTCAAAAGTTTATTCAAATATTTGGAAATCTTAATCTTTTAAATAAGTATCTGAAAAGTACAGTTATTATTGTTTCCTATTTATACTTACGTTTTTTAAATCAGAGGAAACGCTGTTCAAATTAATAATACCGACATTCTCGGAAGCCAATGGAGTTGTAGTTAACGGCACTCCCAAATGTTTGAAACATTCTTCTCATTTTTCTTTTATGCAATATACAACCATTAATAACAATTAATATAATGTGACAGATTGCAAATTAATTTTTGTTTTTCTCATTATTATAATAACGAAAGGTATACTGATGTACATCATAAATTCAACCATTTTACATTATTAGCTCTTCAATTTTTTTTAGTAATAGTACATTAATTCAAAGTAAACCAATAAAAAAACTAGCGTACAGTATTCGCGGATAACTGGTCTTTAAAACACTTGCTCTAAAAATCGGGCGTGTTTTAAAGACCTCAATATCAACTTATACTTTAATATACTATTTATGTTTCATAGTTTTTAATATTTTACACCTCTAGTTTTTAATTAACATACCAACTTAAATTATAACTAGCGGACCAACTCGACATCGAGTTTTTTAAATGAAATTTTTATTTTGCTAGAAAAATATACAATATATACAATGACCGGAAGTAAAAATATTTTTATCAATAACTCAAAAACTATAAATGATAATATCGTGAACTTACATTTTTGAACTCTACGTTGAATTCTCTATTGATTTGACTAATAAAAACGAAACGGGAAGTCGACCTCAAAACCGGAAATGCAATTTTTAGTTCATCAAATGTCGACATGGATATCATTTAGCAGTTAATTTTGCATGCTGATCACGAATCCGGTGTCAGATTTGCTCTATCTTGACGTTTTATGCGCGCTTCGGGTCACTTCAGGTGTCGGATCGCAACCGGAAGTACATATTTAGATTCGTCTCGACGAGACCTTTCGATCCATATATACATTGTGGGGTCTAAAACTTAAAGTAAATTTTAACTTCCGGTCATCTCAAAACCGAGAAGTGAATTTTTGTACCAAAAGTATATCTTGACAATCTCATACGTAATACTAATAATATTCCGAAAAAATGTTTTAATTATCTAATATGGTTTTTGAGTAAAGTGGTGGACAAGAAAAGGGCTTAGCGTTTTAGTATATAATATTTAACTTGTAATTTTGCATTATAATTATTGTATTTTATTATTATTGTATTGTATAGGTAGTGGAATAAGACAGGGGAATTAATTGAGTCCCATTCTCTTCAAATTAATCATAGATGAAATCATTAAAATCGTTAACAAAGGAAGAAAATACAGAATGCGAAACAAAGAAATAAAAATACCTTGTTATGCAGACAACGCAATATTAACAGCCCAAGATGAAGATAGTCTGCGAAAATTGATCTACAGATTTAATATAAGAGCAAAAGAACTTAATATCCCATCTCAGAAAACTAAAACAATAGTAGTCAGTAAAGAACCAACCAGATGTAAAATAGAAATTGATGGCATCAGTATTGAACAAATAATGGAAATAAAATACCTGGGAATTACATTGTCCAGCTATGGAAACCTGGATAAAGAAGTGAGAGATCAAGTACAAAAAGCAACTACAGATCTACTACAGATCAAGTACAAAAGAACTGGCAGGATGCCTTAATAACACTATATGACAAAACAGACACATTAACACTGAGATGAAGTCAAGAATTTATAAAGCCACTGTAAGACCAATAATGACATATGTCTCAGAAACAAGACCCGACACAGTCACAACGCAAAAATTGCTGGAAACGGTAGAGATGAGAGTACTGAGAAGAATTACAGGAAATACGCTAAGAGGTCGAAGGAGAAGGCAAAACATTAGAATAAAATGCAACGTACAGTGTATAAATGAATAAATTTCTTCAATTACTATAGGGGAAAAAATAAAACTAGAAAGTTCTGTAATATCCTAAATGAGACAAGAAAAGAATTCAAATAGCGTAAGAAATGAAAACATAGTTAGTACCAGTGACGCAGTACAAAGCAGATGGGTTGACCACTTCAAAGAACTTGGTACCGAAGTGGAAAGTAATGTGTCATCCCAAAGACCAAAAAATAACACAAACGTAGAACCTCAACACACCACACGCCTCAAAAATAATAAGTCCCTAGGAGTAGACTATATTCCTGCAAACCTCATCAAATATGAAGGTAACTGCAATAAGCAACAAACTTACAGCATAATAGGGAACGTCTGAAAAAAAAAACACATGCCAGGGAAATGGTGCACTAGAATCAAATCATATGTCCACTGCACAAAAAGGGGATTTGTTGGAATGTAAAAATTATAGGGACATAAGTCCCTATACAACCATTTAAGTACGTACGTAGAAGAACTCATTGGTGGATATTAAAGCAGTTTTAGGCCATGTAAGTCAACAATTTTCCATATTTTAGTGATACGTCAAAAAAACCATTGAACTATACATTTTATCTCTTTGATGTTTTTGAAGATACGGGTTGGAGTCTTTCTTCTTCTGTTGAGAGAATTTTTATTTTTGGCAGGGTTAACGGTTCTTCATTTATTGTTGCTTTGGAGTTGATGTAAACTTCGTTGTTGGTTCTAAACTCACATTCTGGAGGTAGTTTATGTTATTAGCAATGTTCCTCTAAGTACTTTAATTTTGGAATTAGAACAATGGGTGAAGATTTTAGTAACTTTTGGGAAAACAGCAATATAGTGAGCTTCTGATACTTTTTGGATAATTGTTATGCTATTTGTGATCGGCACGTTCTGACATTGGGCAGCATCATTGGATAATTTTAGGATTCGATTGATATAGTCGTCGGTTTCTGTATTTTCTTATGGGAAATTCTCTGAACAGATGAATTTCTTTGGTTCACTTTTTTTGCACGGTAGGTCCATATTGAAAAAGTTCTGAATTAGAAGCTAAATAAGGTCCAGGTAGAATAATTATTGTGTTAATTATGGTTGGAAATGAATATAAATGAAAATATGTGAATACTTTCGAATAACAAATGGGGAACTGTAAGATATAGACTAGAGAGTGGTTGAAATAGTAACCATCTACTTCTACTATCTCGTAATATCTCATTACATCTTCTTCTTGGAGGTATGGCAGCTGAAAAACTGGATGATGTTCTTGCATTTTCTGGATAGTTCATCTCATTTCATCTGGTTTTATAAGTCCATTATGAAGAGTTATGATGTTTGCGAATGTGATTGCTGTCTGAAGGGCATCTAATATTTGTATAATGGTTTGTAAGGCCATCTGGTCTAAAACGTTTTAAACTTGCATGTAATGGTTGAAGTCAAAGACGAATTGGTTTAAGTCTGTTCGGATTTTGCTGGTTTCTGCGGCTATTATCTCTTGATTGTGGGTTAGTAGCGCCACTGTCACGTTATAGTTGTTTATTATTTTCTTATTAAGGCTTAATTGGTTATTGATGTTGTTAATAATATTTTGTTGGTTGAGTTTAAGTGACTGAATTGCAGCATCGTACCTTTCTGCGTTTTCTTAATCTAAGTTTCCTGAGATGGATTTTATAATATTTCCTAATCCATTGATAAGACCTCTTTTATTTCTGGTTGCTGGATAAACTGAATCAAGTTTTTGTTGGGCTATTTTGAGAAGATACTGCAATGTTTTGTCGAAGTTCTGTAGACTGTCGAAGTACAGCTTACTTAGTCCATTTTCTATAGCTGTGGTTGTAGTTTGATATTGATATCCCAATGTTTTAATTTCTTGTGCTATTGCTTTCAATTGGAAATAGTGGATGAAATCATGGGTGCTTATTTGGATTCTGGCTTCTCCGGGCTTAACTGGAAGGATCCCTGGATTTTCTCGAAGGTCCTGGATTTTTACTTCTTTTGCTGTTACTGAGATACATCTGTAACGTATTTTTGTGGTTAGTTTTTATTGGTGGTTAATGTCTAATATTTCTCTTATGCACCGTAGTATCTTGGGTATCAAAAGTAACAGGATTGTTGTTTTTGACTATTTTGGCTTAAAATCTGGGGAGCAGTTTGTTTCATTTAACTGTTTTTTAAGTGTATATTTTCGTGCTGGGTTTATATGTTATAGGTGAGTGTCGTTTTTCGTTTATCTTTTTGACGTTTTTCTGTTTGGTTCCTTGCAATTTCTTCTTCGTTTCTTTATACATACCTTTTGTTTTCTATCTAGGCCGCCGTGTGTGTAATTATTACTGAGTGCTCTATTGATGTCAATGTCGAATGGATCTTGAGCATCTATGTGACCATTGCGAACGTTGATCGGCTTCTGTTTGGTAGCAATAAAGTTGTTGTATGCCATAATGGCGTATAGCATCTGGTCTTTTATGTTAAGTGTTTTTCTTTAAGATTGTGGAGTATCTTTAAGATTGTGGAGTGAAAGCACTCGACCATTCTATTGGACTACAGGTTATCAGTTGTTGTGTAGTGGAATAAGATCTTGTAAGTGTCCACGAATTGTTGAACAAGTTCATTTTTAAATTCAGTTCCACTATCGAAAATTATGATATGTGGTAGTCCATGGTGAGTGATGAATAGCAGGAATGAGTTTAAGATGTTGATTGCGTTTGATCCTTTTGTTGGGTACGCTTGACCGTATTTTGAAAATACGTCGATGATGGTAAGGAATTTTTGTCCTGCTGCTTGAAATGTGTCTATGTGAACAATTTTCAGTGGTTTCGTTGGTGTTGAGCTTAACATAAACTTCAGTTTTTCAGGATTTCTGTTGTATGTGTTTGTTTAACAAGTATCGCAGAGATTAATATGTCCTTCTATATATTTCTTTAACGTTTGCCAGTAATAGTGTTTTCTGATTTGTATTTCTGTTTAATTAATTCCTCTATGATTTTTCTTTCCTTGGTAATAGTCTTTTACGATGGTTTTCTGTCTTTATGTACTGCTTATATCTTCTAGTAGAATGTTACATTTTACAAGATCAAATGCAGAATTCTTGAATGTTTCTCGAAGTATGTTGCAGACAGACTGGGTGGAGTTCATCAGTTTCGAATAGGATGACATATTTCTTTTTTATGTCGACGTAGTTATTAAAGAAGTAAAAATACCGTTTTATGGTAGTTTTTTTCTAGTTGGATGTGCATTCTTATCTTTGTTACGAAGCACTGTTCTGTTGGTGGTTTTGAAGAATTCTAATTTACCAATTTAAATATGATTTGGTTGTTGAAAAGGTTAATGGTCTTTCGCTCATTAGAATTTCGAGTATTGGGTTTTCCTTTGTAGAATGCTGGGTACTATCTATGTTCTCGTCTTGATGATGTAGCAAATTTGTTGGCTGTTGGTTCAACCCTTTGGTTTTCTTCTTGTTTCGTCTAATTAGTTCGTCTATTACATTGATTTCTTCCGCAGTTAGGCCGGATGTTTGTTTTTCTTCGATAATTTAGTCTAAGTTTACGGGGTTGCTGTACCGTAATTCGTATTATCTGCTTCTTCTATATGAAAACCATTGAATTTTACGCAAAAAAATATCAATCCATAGATTAAAGACTGAGACCGCGTCATTTAGGATATTTTATTCCTCATTCTTTATAGATCTCTATTCTTGGCTTAAACTCTTCTTATTTTTTTAAATTCCTGTAAAAATTTTGAGTTTAGTTTTAATTGGTTGCACAAATTGCTCCGTTTTTCTTTTATCGTTATTCCGTTATCTTCCGTTATTCCTACCTTGCTCTTCTTGTGCTTTCTGAATGATTAGTCTTTGAGTTTGTTCTATGTTTATTATTTGTTGCTTCTTGGCACTCCATGTCAAACCATTCATATTAAAATTTTTGAATGGTTGGGCTTTTCCTCTGTTGCCTTCTTAATTATTATGTTTCTACATTTTGTCTATAATTCTTTTTACTAAATACAGAATTAAATAACCTTATAAAAACTTTAGATTTTTTTGATAATTTTGCTACTTACTTTACATAGAAAACATTTGGTTGCACATAATTTGAGTTACTAGTCAAAATGCAAATGAAAATTATTAAATAAGTTTAACTCAATATTCTCTATTATTCAATATTAAATTAATTAACCACTTTATTATGACACAGAAACAGTAATACAGTAAAAATATTATTAAATCTCGACTATGTTGCCGAAAGTTAATTATGAAAACATATTAATTAGTTAGCACAGTACATTAATTTTGGCTCCAAAACTCTGGAAAACAGTATGCAGATGGAATTTGCGTCAAACTTCAAATTGAATTAATAAGGGTCTACAATGACATCTAACAGCGTGCTCTCGTGCATAAGTGGATGTGTTTTATGCTTTGAATGCAAATCTTAGATACAGCAATAAGTGGGATAACTTGGAAATGTTTAGTCAGTAATTTCTGACAAATGGTAGCGTGATATTGCTTTAAAGCAGTTAAAATATTTTCAGTAAATGGATTTAATTAAAAAACTTCTTTGTTCATGTGGAAAATAGCTTATGATTTTATATAATACATGAGTCTATTGGGTTTGAATTTTTTGAATTTTTTGAATTTTTAAGATTAATCTTAAAATTAAAATATGAAACTGAAATACTTAACCCAATACCTTTAAATGTAATCTCTAATTAACGATTAAAACAAACATTATATACTTACATATATCATATTCATTATACATATATATATATATATATATATATATATATATATATATATATATATATATATATGTATATATATATATATATATATATATATATATATATATATATATATATATATATATATATATATGATCATAAAATAATAGTACACTACATACCGAGTGTTTTAAATGGCTAATCATACCATTGATTTGAAAAAAGAGGGTTACAACTAAGAATTTTCACTTTTTCATTAGAGATGTTTTAAAATTCTCATTCATTTATTTTATTTATTTTGTAATTACTAATAGACTTAAAAACAATAAACTCATCAAATAAATTTAAAAACAATTTAGTAATTTATTTATAATGTTTCCAACAAGGGATGGACCAGGATTCAACAACTACATAGTTAGCCAACAAATGCAAAATGTAAACAGCCAGCCATTACCAATCCAGTATCCATCAAACCAAATGAATTGTTACCCACAAATGCAGATTTAAAACAACACACAGGGTCAATCACAAATCAACAATATACAGGGTTATCCACAAATCTCATCACAAACACCAGGTATGTACAATTTGCAAATAAATTAACCAACCACCAATTCGACGAATATGATATTTCCGCCCAATCAAGAACAATATATAAATCAACAAAACGCCCCACACAACAGCAATATAAATAACAGAAATAGCCAGCAATACTACAGAATATCATCAACAAGCGATGACGAACTAGAAAGTGCAAATGTATCAACAAAAAACTCATGGCAAGTAGTTAAAACTACAAAACGCAGAAAAATCAGATCAAATGTAAAAACAGACAAAGAAGATAATACCATTACACTATCGAACAAATATAATACCCTAACGGATACCCAAGAAAATGAAACCAATCAAAATGAAACTGCGCCAAGAAAACCTAAACCACCACCAATATTTGTTTACGGTGTAAGCGACTTCCCAGAAATAAGGAAAAAATTTACAGAAATAGCTGAAGCTGAACAATACGAAACCAGGACTATGGCAAATAATACATTTGCCACATTATTTATCACACATATTAACCAAAGGAAGAAAGGGCCTATAGAGTCATAATTAAATACCTTCACTATTCACATGCAACAGAAGATATCAAAGAAGAACTGACAAAACTGGGTCACAAGGTATGAAACATGATTAATACTAAACATAGGATTACAAAAGAGCTAGTAAATATGTTGTTTGTTGACCTTGAACCATCAGACAATAACCAAGATAATTTATAAAATTCAGAAATTACAACAATGCAATATACCAATGGAACCACCCATAAAAAACAAAAATATCATCCAATGTATGAGATGTCAATTATATGGCCATTCAAAAACATATTACAATAGACCATATGTCTGTGTAAAATGTGGAGGACATAACAGTACAAACAGCTGTAAAAAGAACAAGAATACACCAATTACATGTGCTTTATGTGGAGGAGATCACCCAGCTAACTATAAAGGATGCGAATATTACCGTAATTTAAATAGAAATAAAAATATAGCACAAACTATATATAATCATCACCAAGATATGTCGCAAGGACGTAACAGAAACTTTATACCCAATACAGTAAGACCAAATGTAAGCTCTTCTAAGTCTATATATTAGTCTTATAAACGTTAAAATTATAAATAATAAAATTCTAATTTATAAAACAGTTATCAAACCAATATGGACATGTGGCATAGAGCTGTGGGGCTGTAGTAGTAGTAAATCTAATATTGCTATTATGGAAAGATGCCAATCAAAAATCTTAAAAGCAATTGTTGATGCACCCTGGTACGTAACCAACCAAATAATCTATGAGGATCTCAATATTTCAACAGTGAAAGAAGTATACCAGCAAAAGAAATTACAATACATTTAAGAAGTGAACACACACACTCCAATCCATTATTTTCCGCAATACCTCAACATCGAGTTATCAGAAGACTAAAGCGACGTTGGCAAACAGACCAGTAACATGGACCCGTGATTCTCTCGCTGGCACCACATCTCGCCAGAACCAAGGGACAGGACCTAAACTCATCACATTAACTTATAGAATACATTGTTTTATTCTGATTGTTAATTTATTAGTTATAATAAAAAAACATTTATTTTGTGCAGTCTTTATTGATTTTATAGAATTTAATAATTGAATATGATAGATTTCTGATCTTTTAAACAGAATCTTTTATTTTAAGAAATCAGGTTTAGGAAAAAAATTAGATACAACCCTCTTGAATAAAAAAATAATATTTTTTAAGACGTAGTTTTTGATCATAAAGTTACATTTTAGAAATTGTATTAATAAAGAATAATTAAAAATGCCATTATATCAATATAATTTAATAAAACTGAACAATAAAACAACGAAGAAACATAAAGAAATAATATTAATGATTGTTTTTCTTTACAAATTTTTGTAAAAACTTAAATAGTATTTAGAAACACATTGCTTTTTTTCTATTAAAGACAACAATCCGTTTTTCTTAGCTTCAGTTATTTCCACTTTTTTTGTAAAATCTTTCTCTAAAGTTATATTATTAATATTAACTTCACGCATAGAACGCACAATTTCCACTTAAATATATTCTGCTTAATTAAAAGATAATTTATAATAAAGAATAGTAGGATTGTTACGATCTAACATCAAGATCTTCATATCAGAGAGTTTAACATCTTTGGGAATACTAAGGGATAATTCTGCACACAAAGCTTTAAGATGAAACCACGTCATTAAAACCTATTTCATGCACTTTGTATGGATGTAGAGTTTTTTAGCTATTCGAATAATGCACCCATATTGGTCAGGTACGTATATTGGACATGATTTTTTATATTTTTTTTTCTGTTTTTCTGTCATAGCGTGGACTCTATCCCCTTTACTCTGTCCATGTCCAGGGACAAAAAATTTGTGTGTTATTGATTTTATAGGCAAATTTTTTATAGCATACAAGTACAATTATAAATTTATTTTTATTTTGCCCTGCACAATTATTTGAATAGAAGATTATATTTAAATTTTCGTCATTACAAATATTTTGAAGAAACTTTAGAATGAAAGATCCAATTTCATTTGACCCCCTTAAAGCCACCCTCGTATCATAAACAGCAAGTACCTTCGTGAGACTTGATATCATAAAGTGTAAAATTTAAAATATTTAGTTTTAAAATATACTAAAAAGATGATGCTTCTCCGGTTGGGTAAGGCAAAACTGCTTGAAGATCGTAAACTATGACTTTGGTTGTACCATCACTATTTTTATCAATATCTTTTCCTTTTCTTGATAAATCTTTTTCTGTTAAATGATTATCGAATTTTTCTTGTGAAGCTACTTTTTCTTCCTCTGTCAAAGACCTGTAGCACAAGCACTTTTCACATTGATCTTTCTTAGGCAGATGAAAAGCTAGATTAAACTCTTCATTAAAGATCTTAAAATACATAAGACAGTTCAACAAAGAAACATTTTGTTCTTTACATATATATCAAGATAGTCTCTGTGTAAATCGTTTATGGTTTACTTTCTTCAACGTACCTTTTAGTAGAATGCGACGGACAATAATGATTTTCTTTTCTGGGGATAGAGTTAATGTAAGTTCTAACTAAATTTTTTATGTTCTTACTTATTTTTTTATGTTTTCCATGCTTCCCTCTTTGGTCCTTTTCTAAACGCTTTCCGCTTTCGCATACAGTTTGTTTTCGCAGGACTGTTGTTATGACTTTATGATTGATTGATAGCGTTGCCATAAAAAAATATTTACACACCCTTGTTTGCTGTCCATCATTTAAAAAATGGTATGCGTTATTTGATTTTCTAGGCGCTTCTTCATTCGAGTATCTGTAACGTGGTGCAACAGCTTTCAAATTAGTAGAACTAAATTCTCTTTGTTATTTAAGGCCATTCAGATTCCAGTATCTTTTAAAAATTTACTAGAATCCTCTTTATCATTTTGTTAGTATGTATCAAGAAACCCACCTTATGTTTATAGACCTTCAGAAGGCCTATGATACTGTACCCGCTAAAAAGCTATGGAAAGTTTTGCAGGAAACAAACATTAACCACACAGTAATTAACGCCCTTAAACAGCTTTATGAAGGATCAACGTCGGGAATAAAAATTGGAAATAGACTTTCAAAAAAATTTCCTGTAAACAAGGAACTCCGGCAGGGGTGTTGCATATCCCCCACATTGTTTAAAATCTACGTGGCGAAAGCACTGTATCAGTGGAAAAGAAAGTGCAGAGGAATGGGCATTGACCTGGGAGAAACTTGCCTATATACCCTACAGTTTGCAGACGATCAAGTCCTTATAGCCAACGATAAAGAAGACCTGACATATATGGCCAGAAAACTACAGGAAGAATACAAGAAGTGGGGTTTAGAACTCAATACACAAAAAACAAAATATCTCCCAATAGGCGCAGAACTATCCAACATTCAGATGGTCACAACCGAAATTGCATTCTGCACTGAATATACCTACCTAGGAATTGATTTCGACACCACAGGCACAGACAATAGGGAAATTAGAAAACGAATAACCCAGGCCCGTAGAACAATTGGATGCCTTAACGGAGTTCTTTGGAGCTCAGAAATTGGTAAAAGACGAAAATACAATATATATGAATCTCTCATAAAAACCAGCTTAACCTATGGTACAGAGACATGGAGACTAACAGAAAGCAATAAAAGAAAACTCGAAGCAACAGAAATGGATGTATTTAGACGATCACTTCGAATATCTAGAGCAGACAGAATTAGAAACGATGAAATAAGAAATCGGATGGGGGTAGATGGATCACTGGCAACAGACATAGAAAGGAAACAACTTATATGGTATGGCCATGTTCAAAGAATGCCAGAAACAAGACTACCAAAAATCGCCATGAAATGGATACCACCAAATCGTAAGAAACGAGGAAGACCAAAAAGAACATGGAAGGAGGGAATAACAAAGGCAATGAGCTCTCGAGATTTGACCGAAGAACAATGGAATGATAGAAATTCGTGGAAATTAGGCATCGGACAACGACGCAAGACGTTTTGAAACCGATATATATATATATATATATATATATATATATATATATATATATATATATATATATATATATATATATATATATATATATATAGTATGTAAAACAATTCTATTAATCATTTGTTCTGAAAAGAAATATTTTCCAATTCCTACGAAAGTTTTTAAGTTTTTCGTGTATATACTTGGTCCTGGTAAGATTTATATGATATTTTTAGACCTTGTCTTAGTATTTTTCGGTAACGGAGATATTTTTTACCATCTTGATTACCTATCTTTACCCAAAAACCTTAGAGTATTGCTAACTGAAGTCTCGAAATATGCGACATTAGTTTCTTCGTCTGAGTCATATGGTTCTAAAGGCTCCTGAATGCAATCTGCTTTATCTATCACAGTCCGACTCGGAATTTAAATATTCTTTATCTTCGTCGACAATTTGGTTGGAATAACAATTTGCTAAATGTTGGCTGGAGATCTTGTCTTCGTCAGAATCACGGTCCGACTCCTGAGTGAGTGTCTGTGACGATGTCGTCTCCGGTGTAATTAATAAACGTATGAAAAACTGATTGCAACTTGGTGCAAGTTTCCATGTTTATTAATTTGTCCAACTATTACTCAATGTGGTGTTATATTGCGTAGTTGGCCGCTCTTATTGTGGCATTATCTTGAAGAGACAATGCCATTGTGGTTTTATTAGGTGGTTGAAATAAAACACATTCTTTCTAAGAAGAAAAAAACTCAGCTTCAGAGTCTTAGAAAGAAACAGAGCCCTTCGAGCAAAGTGCTCTTTGCTATAAATTAACTTTTATATGAAACTTTTTCATTTCTCAACCAATTAAATTTAATTATATGTTCCAGAAGGAAGGGCGATGAACATCGAAGTGCGTGATTGGTGGCACTTGATGACAACGACTGATTATAACAAATATTAAAATCGCTGTTTTTTAGTTTCATAAGTATTCATCTACAAATACCAAAATTTTAAGATAACGGCATATAATTTCGGTTATAATTTAATTACCTTGTTTGCGTTCAGTGTTTACGATACTGCGTAAATAGCGTCGGTGCCTGAGACCGATATTAACTGCTGACAGAACAATATAACACTAACTAACGAACTCCTAGAACAGAGGACTTTTGCAAACATATTTGGGATTTTTATGGATATCTACAGTGTTTATTGATCTGTGAGACCGTACGCGACTATTGGAGGGTTTACTAAAGATGAAAGTCAGACAGGAGAATAACTTCTCCTAGATCTAGTAAAAAGATTTAAGAGCTTAATTTATAGAATAAGTGATTTATTTTGCAATAATAATCTTAACAAAGAGCTTCACCCAAAAACTAAAAATCTAAATAAAAAATTCAACCTTTTAAAGATGTGATACTGCAGGAGAATTTGATTCTATGACTTATTGTGCAATAATAATCTTGAAACAGAGGTTCACACAAAAACTAAAAATTTAAATAAAAAATTCAACTTCTTAGAGATGTGATGTTGCAGGAGACTTTGGTTGTTAAAATATTTAAACAAAAAAAGTTTAGTCCATTGTTCCAAAAGAGTTTTAGTTCAAGCTAAATAATTTACTGTTTCGTATATTCGACCTTACAGAGGGAGTAATAGTCCTTTGGCGACCCACCGAGTGCGCTAATATTTCCCAGCCTTTCTTCTTTTTATTTATATCTCTGGAAGCGACTATTTTATATCGCAACATCTTTTTATGCGAGCGCGGAATGAAATATGCGACAATTTGGGATCTTTTTCAACCTAATGAAAAAGTATCAGGATATGTATTAGGTGTATAATATGAAAAACCAGGACGACAATAATTTATCACCCAGAAACGTAGAGTGAATTTATCAGGACTGTTTTTTATTTTTGTATCTATGTTGCCTCTGTTTGTTTTTGTTTAATATTTTAATGGTCTCTTTATGAAAAAATCTGTATCTTTTAAAGTTTATCCAATGGGAACTAAGCCTATTTAATTCACTCGTATGTAGGAAGGTGGAGTAAATAATTTACAGTAATAATAAAATAAATATTAACAGCTGACCAATAGTGATTTTTTTTAAAATTGATACGAGAGATATGATTGTCATTTATTATCAGCAATATTTTAACAGATGTGCAGCGAAAAGTGAATATTTAAGAAGTTACCCACACAGGCTGCAGCCGAATCTCCAAACCTTTAAACATATATTTTGGAATTAGGTTCATTTCTTCCAAAACGTGACAACTTATGCCGAAAGAAAATCATTACGCCTGATCAAGAAGATGAATTAGTGGTTTGCGTTGACGATGATTCTCAAGTAAGTACATGACATTTATCTTCAGCGTAAGGAATCAGCAAAACTTGAGTTTTAAAAATCCTACATTGTAAGCATTTTCACCTTTCCTGAGCATTCTACATTTGTGCAAAATGTATTCCCAGCAAATTTACCTTTAAGATTCAGATTTGCAAATGATATGCGAAACAGGCAAAATCTTGACCACTCCTTTGTCGACACAACATTATTTACGGACGAAGCTACATTAGCCTTCTCATCATCATCATCATCAGTGGCATTACAGCTCGTTATAAGCCAAAGCTTTCTTCAGAACAATCTTTCATTCGCCCCTGTCTCTGCCAACTCTTCTCCATGTTTTAACTCGGATGGATTTTAGATCATCCTCTATGTTATCTTGATACCTAAGTTTTAATCTTCCTCTGGCTCGTCTTCCCACTGGTCCTCTTCGGTCGAAAATTTTTCTGATCGTTGCATCTTCATCTCGCCTAATTACATGTCCTATCCATCGAAGGCGTGCTAATTTAATACATTTTACAACGTCAGGTTCCACAAACTTCTGTATAACTCAAAGTTGTAGCGCCTACGCCACAAACCCTGTTCTTGAACTCCTCCATATATTTTCCTTAGAATTTTTCTCTCGAAACGTTTAAGCAATTCTTGGTCGTTCTGTGTAAGTGACCACGTTTCTGACGCGTATGTTAATACTGGCCTTATAA
This sequence comes from Diabrotica undecimpunctata, assembly GCF_040954645.1. Taxonomy (NCBI): domain Eukaryota; kingdom Metazoa; phylum Arthropoda; class Insecta; order Coleoptera; family Chrysomelidae; genus Diabrotica; species Diabrotica undecimpunctata. Next base: position 192,675,943 of record NC_092803.1, read on the forward strand.
GTGTTTTATATATGGTAACTTTAATTTTTCTGGGTAGTTTTTGGGACCATCTGTTTCCTCAAGCCATAATAGCACTTATTAACAAGCACTATTCTTTTTTTAATTTCTTCGCTGATATTGTTGTCTTTGGTCAGCAGCGAGCCCAGGTAGACGAACACCTTCCAGTTCCAGATCATCAATTAATAGTCTAGGTATCTGGTTGCCTGATCTAGTACAATAAATATACTTGGTTTTCTGTGCGTTTATTTTTAATCCCCTTCTCAGTGCAAACGCCCTTAGTGATCGAAATGCTTCGATCAGAGATTCTGTGGACCTAGCAATAATGTCTATGTCATCTGCATATCCGACCACTTGTATAGATTGATTAAAGATGGTGCCATTCGTATTAATATGTCACTCTCGAATTACTTTTTCTAGTGCAAGATTAAATAAGAGACACGACAGTCCATTCCCCTGTCTCAGTCCATTTTTCCAATGGAAGGCTCTTGAAAAGTCGTTTTGGTTTCTGACTACACTCTCTACGCCTGTGAGTGTAAGTTCCGTTAGTTGAACAAGATAAAGTGACATTTGAAATTCCACCATAGTGTGTAGAAGTTTTTGTCTGTTGACTGAGTTGTATGCGGCTTTGAAATCCATGAATATGTAGTGGGTGTCGACTTCGAACTCAAGAGTTTTCTCAAGAATCTGCCTGACTATGAAGATTTGATCCGTTGTTGATTTATTGGGTCGGAAACCGCACTGGTAGTTCCCAACTATTTGTTTAGCATAGGAGATCAATCTTCTGTACAATACGTTGGACAATACTTTATAGGGTGGTGCCTCTATAATTATCACACACCATCATATTTCCCTTTTTGTGACGAGGGTACATTACACCTAATTTCCAGTCCGCGGGCGTTTCCTTCCGTTGCCTGATTTCGGTTACTAATTTATGCATGTGTTTAAAAGGGGTGTCACCACCATTTTTAAAGAGTTCGGCAGGAAGATTGTCCAAACCGGGGGCTTTGTTATTTTTCAGTTTTGAAATGGCTTCTCTAATTTCTTCTCCGGTGGAGGGCGGCTCTTGAGCATTTTCATCCATTTCAGGCAAAGTAATTTTTATTTGGTCTTCTTCACGACAGTCGCTAAGCAGTTCTTTAAAATGATTCGCCCACCTGTTTAGTATCTGTTCTTTATTACTAATTATGGAACCATCTCTGTCTTTACATGCTGTTATTCTGGTTTTGAATTCTTTTCTGCAGCTGTTTATCTTCTGGTAGAATTTTCGCGAGTCTTTTCTATTGTGGTGGTTAACAATCTCGTTTAGAGCGTTTTCGTATTGCTCTTTCTTTTTCCTTCTAAATGTCCTTTTTTCTTCTCGTCTAAGATTTCCATAGTTTTCCAAGTTTGATCTCGTTCTGCTCTGCTGAAGTCTTTTATATGCTTTTTATATGCTTCATTTTTCTGTTGGTTAATGGATCTACATTCTTCGTCAAACCAATCTTCATGTATTTTAGCCTGGTTCGGTTTTAAAAAGCCTTTAGCTGCTGTATGGATAGCTTCCTTGCATTTGGTATAGTGTTCTTCTATAATTAAGTTTTCGTTAATTCTTGTTAGCTCTTCATTTAAAATTTTCCTGTAGTTATCCCTAGCGTCTTCAGGTTTAAAAAATATTTAAATGTCTATTTTGAAAAATATTTCCAGGTCGCCGGTGACACCACATTGTGAAAATCGTTCCAGCAATCTCACCATATGGTTCTAGCGTTAAGAAACAATAATTTTTGGGACACTGAAAATCCTTGATCCATTGATAATCATTTTTTAGAAACATGCGGGTTACCTTTTAATTTGAATGGTGAAAATTATTAACATTTTATACAAGATAATTTTATTGATTTGTTGGAAGAATTGTCATTAAATTTAAGGCAAAATATGTGGATTGGTCCTGGTAGTCATTTTCCTTGTCCACAACGCAGCCCAGAATTTAATCCGCTCGATTTTGGTATATGGGGCGCAACGAAATAACGTCTCTACAAGAATCCCATAAATAATTGCAACCATTTTTAAAAATAAATAAATACTGCAACAGTTTCTTTTGAACCAATGATGCTATTTATTATGAGATGATTTTCTATGGAACTTATTGATAAATGCATTTAAGAAAATGGTGGACATATCGTACACTTACCTTGACAAAAACTTGTTTTGTCATTGTTATTTAGACTTTAAACTTAAATGTTATTTATTTTAACCATTTCCTAATTTGGTTTGTAAATAAATTACAGTAAATGTATTTTATTTCGTCTTTAATTTAATATAAATCGTAAAATGTTTGATGTCAAATCCAATAATACAATATTATCATCATCATCATTTTGGCTTTACAACCCTGTGTGGGTCCTAGCCTCCCCAAGAATTTTTCTCCAGGCGTCCCTATCCATCGCCTTCCTCCGCCAGGCACGTATTTCCATATTTCTCATATCTTGGTCTATGTTATCTAGGAATCTTGTTCTGGGTCTTCCTCTTCTTCTTTGACCAATAGGTCTATCAAGGAGCGTTTTTCTAGCTGGGTCGGTTTGCTCCATCCGCATTACATGGCCTACCCACCTCAGACGTCCTATCTTTATGTGTTTATACAATATTATTAATCCTACTTATATATTTAAAAGAACATTAGCCTATACCATTTTTTCGTTCATATTTCGAAAATTGTAACTTCATTTAAAAATATTTTATACCAAAATTGAGAAGAATTGATGTTTTGTCCATTTTTCCTTCGATGTCAGGAGTAATTGCGTTAAATGAGAGTTATGCAGCTGATTTGTAAAATGCGATGATCTAGGAAACTATTAACTTTTGAATTTATTAATAGGTATATATATTTTTTTGAAGTTATACTTCTATACGCGCGCTCCACGTTGGAAATTTGTATGGGAGTGAATCTGTGAAATCATTACATATGTAAGATAATGAGTAAGAGAGAGACAGAATATATATTTTCTCTTTCTTCCTCTCTCGAATATAAAAATGTTCCTTTTGTATATATAATTTAATATTATATATATTGTATAAAGATATATATACATATAATATTATACATATAATAAAATATTTATTAATATTATTATTTATGTGATATGTTTTGTATTATTTATTAAATGTTCATAATTATATTAGTCTTTAGTATTTCAAAATAATAATCTCAATAAATCACTGTATGATCCAGAACTGTCAATTTTGAAATACCTTTGTGTTATGTCCTCGGTAGTATAGTAGTCAGTATCCCCGCCTGTCACGCGGGAGACCGGGGTTCGACTCCCAGTCGGGGAGGACATTTTTATTAATATTATTACATTATTGTCATTTTTTAATACTTATGGATATTGCATTTTAATTTCTACTGTATTATTATATGGAATTATGTTGCACTGTATTGTAGTGTAGTTTTTTTATGTATATTATTGTCATTTTTAAATACTTATGAATATTGCAGTTTAATTTGTATTGTATTATTATATTAATAACAAAATAAACAAGGAATTTTACTACAGAGTATGTGTAAAAAAATTTTTGCATTCAACTCCTTTCATACATATATGAAAATAAAAATATACATTTTCATCAAAATATTGATTCAATCCTTCATTGTTAGTAAGTTGTTATTAATTCTGTTTTTCTTTCTGCTATGTCTTACCCATAGAATTACATATGTAATGATTGTGAAGATTGACTCCCAAATAAATTTGTAACGGCGAATGCGTGTACTTATAAAAGTGTAACGTCCACCGGCAGTCCCACTGGACTGCCACACCCGTTTTTTGTTTAAGGAATGTATCTTTATTATTTTTTTATACAGATGGCGCTAAATTGAAAAAAATAACGGGTAATATAATGCCATACATGTGGCATATATGGCATATTTTATTGGCTACACCAAAGTGTGCATCAAATTATAATTTCTTATACTCAAAAGCCCCCAGTTATAAATTTTTATACATAAAAGTTCATAAACATAAAATATATAGAGAAAACACCTTGTATCTTGCCTAATATCAACATTTTATTAAATCAAGTTAAATTCAATGTAAAATATTAGAGTGTAGAATCTACTGTTTCTTTTTGTACAATTACTTAAGGACCACCCTGTACAATTCAAATTATTAAATGTCAAATTTTATACTAATTATCGGGTAGTACTTATTGAAGAGATATAAAATAGTGTTTTTTGTGCATAAGGACATATATTTGATAATGCTATTACATGAAATTTTAACCCAAAACACTTAACGAAACAGTGTAAACTTTAAGGTTTAATAAATTTAAAGCAACAAATAGACAAATCCTTGTTACTATTCTGTACACAGCAAAATAATCAGTACGGTCTAAATAAAATTACACCAAGTACAAAATAGGATTTATCGTATTACCAACAGCGAGCTAAGTTAGTCAGTCAATAAAATGTACATACAGAGCGAGCTAAGTCATTGAGCAAATAAAGTTGAATGAACGTTTCTTTCGTTACTGATGGAATTTTATTTGTCGGTACAAATAAATCTTGTCAATTTTTTGTTGAATTCTGTGATACGTACGGTTCTATCTCAATCCAAAATGATCTTTAACATGTAACCAAATTATTTAACGAAGCATGAATTGCATAGAAAAATATTGAAAATAAACGAATTTTGCAGTGTTGCATTGATCCATACATTGTGTTCCGTCTGACGCTATTTCCGTCTGATGCGAGTTTTAAAATATAGGAGCAGATAAAAAGATATCAAATTCTCTAAATATTATATTCCTTAGCTTTTCTAGGAATAGGTAAAGTCCTAACCAAATGCTATCCTATCCAAAATCCCATTGTGGACTCTTCGAGTCTAAATTTAGTTTAAAATAATTCTTTAGTGTATAAATTTAGATATTCTTAAGATATATTAGAGATTATCTTACATGTTTTATTAAGGTCAAGTAAGCAGTAAAAATACTTTATTGACCAACATTGTGAAACGCCACTTCATAAAAGTAATTTGCAAAAATTTAATTCCTCTAAGTTAGCCCAAATATCTCTGCGGAAACGTTTAAGCAGTTAGAAAAAAAGGAGGAAGACACATTTAAATTTGATTTATGCCAGATGATAATTGCATCCAACATTTCTTTGTATAAAGTTAATCACCCAGTTCTTTTTTAAAAAACATTGTGATAAATAAGTGATGAATTCGACCGTTACTTGATAGAAACTTATTTTATCCAACAATAAAACACTGAAAACTTTTGTTTTCAATACGTCCACAAAATTTATTATAATAATTTATTATCACTACAGCTGTTTTGGCAGAGTGTCTTTCTCAAGTGTTCTGGTGGGGGGACCTGTTTGTCTCAAGTTGGTCATTCAGAATTATGTCTGTATTTGAGGCGATGAAAGGAAAGGTGGTGTAAGTTATCTAAGCATCATTTTGAGATACAAAAGGTTTTATTCGAAATATTGTAATTAAGTCTACGTAACATTTATAAACATGCTTGTGGTATTTTTTTTATTTATTAAGAACATATGTAACTCTACTAACATTTTTGTACAAATAAAACTATGCAAAGGTTAGTTTTTAAGGGGTGAAATGACATACACCACTTTTTCTTTAAGAGTTTAAACAGAATGTACAGCAAGCAACACATTTTGTTATTACATTAGAAAATCAAAAATAAATTCACTAGTTTATTTTCCATTATTTTTTTCTACATCAGGAAGTAGTCCAGCTTCGTCATTAACTTCATCAGATGATATAAGATTTCTAAAATAGGAATGGTGGACTGGATGAACATATGGTAGTAAATCACAAATAATATCCCGTTTTTTGACTGCCATAACTGGTCGAGGTGCTGTATACAGGCAATCTAGTTGAAGATTTTTCAACAATGTTGGTCTTTCCTTCTGCTTGCTTTGAAGGATATTAATTTATGAAAAGTAAAAATCTTCATTTAGTGTTTCTTTGTAGAATAGTAAAAATGGCTCCATCTTTTTTGACTCTTATTTACTGCATTTGTAATAGTGACATTGATTGGTTATCTGTATTAGTTTTTCTTTTTTTGAAAGATTTAGTGAGTTGTGTCAGATCTTTAAAGTTTTTTCTAAGCATTTTTGTGAAAATGGAAGCTTGTTTCTTTCTTCGCCGAACTATGACTGAAAACTAATCTTCAGACAAACAGATCCGTTTACCTTTAGAGTAAGTTTCAATTGAACCAAAGTCTGAGTCGTTTGGTTAGTCAGAGTATCCGCTTACCATAAACTTGTGATCAACTATTTAGGTACTATTATTTTCACTTTGAACTAATTGTAACAAGGCCAAGGCAAAATTCCAGTTTTTATTTTGGCCGGTGCAGCTGTCACTGTACAATACGACATGTTTTGAATTTGCTACACGTATTCTATGTGCTTTGTGACACAGGCACTGATTTCCCGAGATCCTCTTGAAGGTGTTATTTTATCCCATCCATACATGTAGTCTAAGTCAGATGATAGCTCACGCAACCCAAATTGTAAATTTACATATTACGTTTAAAGCATGCGATAGATGTGGTTAGTTTTTACAAAGCTAGGGCTTTCTCTAGGTCTAAACCAATGCATAGTAAGAATCGTCAGTCTGGGCCTTTTCTGTATCATTTTCCATAGAAGTACGTGCAAGCTTCGCCTTTCTAAAATGAAATTTGTGCTCTACTTCAATCTGTATCATCTCATTAACATCTGTTATTACAGCTTTTTTTAATTTGTAAGCATCACACTTAGAGCACGTAACTTAGAGCACGTAACTTTTTGAAAATATAGTTTGTACTCGTTATTAAATGTACAGCGATAAATATCACACGAAATGGGACAGTGCCATGTTTCTGACAGTACTCACTGTACAAGCGTTACAAAATTAATGTCAGAAGATAGATATCTACGATTGGGATTTTTATTTCTTGTATATTGGTAAGATGGAAAATTTTTCATATGTTTCTGGACACAGTTCATACTTTCTTCAGATATTTTATTGGTTGGTATACCATGGCCTCGATTATCTAAACCGGGTGGTTCCTCTTGTTTTATCTTAATAATGGCCCGTGTATTCGTCCATCAGATATCTGAACGGTTCCAAGAAATTTTTTATATACTTCGTGGTTTCGCCTTGTTTATGAATGAAATGTTGGTTAGACACTCTCTTACCAGGTCGTGACTTATCCCTAGGAAGTTTCACTTCAGGTTTCTTTTGCTTGATCAAATCAGAAATAAAAGCATTCTGTGCTGTAAATGATTTTAATTTCTGCTATTTATTTGTTAAAAGTTCTACCAGTTTAATTGATGTAAGTTTTTGGGCAGTCTCCACATTTAAGTTTGTATAAGTTATGATTGTGAAAGTGTTTAAAACAAAAGTTTTCAGTGTTTTATTATTAGAGTGTAATAAATCTTTGTCCGGGGACAGTATATTGGGTATACAAACTATTCAGGGCTGGTTACAGGGTTTTGAGCAAAAAACTTTGGCGTCCCTTTATACCAGAATATAAAAATTTTTTGCAATTTAAAAAAATAGTAAAAAATCAAAATTACAAAATAAAGAATTGTGTAAAACATAATGACGGTATTAGATTTTTGTTTCGATACAGGGCAGAGGCAAGCCGCTTATATGTATTTCGATCACTTTAGGTCTCATCAAAGCGGTATGTGCCACTGCTCTGAATCGGAACAAAATCTATCCCGTCGTAGGCCAATAATTATTATCGAAATAACTATTTACAGACGTAACAACGCCATCTAATAACAACAAGAGAAATCATTCGATTTCCTACCTGACGAAACTGAATTCAAATTTTTACCACTGTGCCTTCTACAACCTGCAAAGCAAACAGCTTGATGAATGACTCGGCAAGGAAATCTAAAATAGGCACTCCACCTGCCGTTCAACATGGTCAAAATTCGTAGTAAATTCAGTTTCTGGTACTCCAAACAGAGTAAAGAAATAAAACATAATGACGGTTTTAGATTTTTTTTAGCAAGCCGCTTATATGTATTTCGATCTCTTTAGGTCTCATCAAAGCGGTATGTGCCACTGCTCTGAATCGAAACAAAATCTATCCCGTCGTAGGCCAATAATTATTATCGAAATAACTATTTACAGACGTAACAACGCCATCTAATAACAACAAGAGAAATCATTCGATTTCCTACCTGACGAAACTGAATTCAAATTTTTACCACTGTGCCTTCTACAACCTGCAAAGCAAACAGCTTGATGAATGACTCGGCAAGGAAATCTAAAATAGGCACTCCACCTGCCGTTCAACATGGTCAAAATTCGTAGTAAATTCAGTTTCTGGTACTCCAAACAGAGTAAAGAAATAAAACATAATGACGGTTTTAGATTTTTTTTAGATCTTAAATGGAATGCATATTCCTCTGACGACTGGACTAATTTTAGAGATTAGAAAGTATTTGTCTGCTTCAATTTTGTGTGATCAAAGCCGTAAAAATTCTTAAGTTTCATTATTTTTATTAGTAAATTTTTGTTTGTGTCTATTAATCTTATTTTTTAGTTAGTATGAATTCTGACTATACATATAATTATTGTCTTATAAATAATATTACAATTATTCAATCAATGTCTCATGATCAATTTTTATTTAAGTATATAATCTAAAAAAATATTGAATGTATAACGAAGGTGTAATGAATATATACTTATACGAATAAAATAAATATTTTATTTTTATATCAGCGCATTCAAAATTTGGCGCCCTAGGAAGTCGCCCGGATTGCTCACACCTTTATCTGGCGCTGAAACTATAGAAAAATGATATGTGGAATGTATTTTAAAAATTTAGCGAAATTAAACTGCTTTCTTCTCTTTGCTTTATTTCAGTAACAGCTATGATATTCCAATTTATTTCCTTCTAGCTCTAGCAGTTTGTTTCCTAAAGATAATGCTCGGACATTATTTGTTGCAATTTTCAGTTGTTGTTGAGTTAGAAAATCTGTAAATTTATCAAATATTTCAGCTACAAGTTGCAATGCTAGACTTACCTAGAGGGTTTATCAGATTGTGCGACAATCGATTTCATATCAGCCCTAAAATAGTAAATTTTATACTAGATATTTATTCGCTGATTATCAAGCGACTCAGACACTTAATCATTTCGCTCATTTATCTTTCAAAATTTCGATGATTATTGTGTCATTTCAAGTTATTGTAGAGCCGTAATTGAAAAAAGCTATGCAGTAATAATTCAGTTACTTAGTTGGTTTCTTTGCTTAATACTTTAGAGTGCAACTAATGATGAATGAAAACTACAAATGATATTTTTCGTGGTTCATACTTCATACACTCGGATCATATAATGTGTTAGTTAAAGCACAGGCTTCTTATTTTATCAACAACAATAAATTAATTGACAAAACTGTCCCTCCCCGACGCTACTGTTAATGTATAGTTGTTTCAAAAGCCTCCAGGCATAAATAAAACCAGAAATATAATGAATTTTTTTATTTGTGCGCTAAAACTTTTCGTGCTTCTTTGAAAAACAAAGAGCAGGAGACAAAAGATTTCGTACAAAAGTTGCCGAACCCCAGAGAGCGTTTTTGTCGGATGCAAATCTATTTAATAATTTTATGGTCAAACAGTCGAGTAACTGGGGCACAGCTTCGGGGAGTTGGCATGGTTATTTGGTTTTATTAGCGAGAGTTTATCTTTATGATATTGTTCTGGCTACTAAAACACGAAAATGTTTGTAGTTAGACTGTATTGATCGCGTTATAGACAATATCATTTTATTAGGTTTATGTCACACGTTCCCGATCGCTTAACCGTTTTGGACCCTATAGTTGTGCATTTATCAGGCATCTGATCAATATTTCTTATAACTCAGACTTCTAGTTAACTTTGTAGTGCCACTTCGGCTAAACAAATAATAATAGCAAAGAAAGATAAAATGATTCATGATTGAAAATGAGTTGGAGAGTTAATGCTGAAATATTTACATACGAAAAAACCGATTTGGAAATATTCTAAAATGTAGTTTAACAAATGTATAGAATTTAATTGAGATAATTAGGTAGCCGTCAATTTAATATTTTTAAAATGAATCAACACTAAAGTCTCAATAAAATTTTCACTATTACACAAAATAAAAATAACGGTACCGGACCACCTATTCTGGAAGCGGAACTAAAATCTACTATAGCCCTTTAGCGGCCACTGGTTGATTTTTTAACCACTTATTTTTCCTCTTTGTAGGATTAAGTTCGTAGTCTAAAAATAAACCAGATATCGTCGAGGCAATTGCCGGCAACGTGTTCAGGTGAAATATTAACCAGTAGTTAAGTCTGGCGCGCTTTATTGTGTATACTCCTACATCGCCTGCTTCAAGTGGTCGAAAATCTGCCTCTAAACGTCTGCAGTTATCTATTCTTTGTTGTTTTGATTTTGTTTTGTTGATTTTGCGCAATCAGGGAAACTATCTGTAGTAAAGCGGAGAGATAGAGGAAAAAAATCAGTAAACGTACTAAATTCTATTCATAATCCAGGAATCATAACAAAAGTGAAAAGAACAAACAAAATAGGACATCGAGCAGAAGTCAGCTCTTCAGAGGCTATTGTTGAATATAATTTATATATGGGAGAAGTCAATAAATATAACCAATATCACTCTACATATTCAGTTTCTTGGAAATCACAAAAATGTGGGTTAAACTATTCTATTATTTAGTTGATTGTTGCATTGTGAGTTCTTATATTTTATATAAAGAGTCAGTTCCTGCAAAAGAAAAACCTATCTCACACTTAAAATTTCGAACAATTTTCGCTGATGAGCTAATTGCAGACTATAACAGTCGAAAAAGAAGGGGCCCAGCTGTGACAGCAACTAAAAAAATTAAAAAAATTGGAGGAAGAGGTGTCTTCGTAGAAACTAATATTAGAAAAACAAATTTGGGAGATCACTTGCCAATAAAAAAAACATGACGACGTTGTGCATATTGTAACACCGCAAAGAAAGCAAAAAGAAGTCAAATTGTTTGCCGTAGATGTAAAGTAGTTTTCTGTTTAGAATGCTTTGCACCGTTTCATGAAACATAAGAAAATGTTAAATATACTGATTTTTTTAAAAATAAATACTTTTGTTCATTACTTTTTGTTCTTATTTTGAAAAACGGAAGTGGTCGATATTTTGACCAGGATTCAAGAATAGAGTATATTGTCCTTGACGTGCGCTGGTCGAAAAATCGACCACCTCCTCCATCTCAAAGTTCAAGCTTAAAATTTTTTTTAAAAATGGCAATATGCTAATTTTTGTATATATAACTCGTACATATCGTTATTTTTTGAAAACAACGAAAAAAATAGTTTTGCGCGCTAAAGGGATAAACAGCATTGAGGAGGAGAAAGTCGCAGAAGTAGACGAATTTTATGAAGAATTTTTGAAAACTATGGACAATGACTCAAGAAATCTCCTTGGCAATCGATTGTGAAGGAGAATGACTGAGGGAGGCCAGTGCTCGAACTGAGCTGTAGAGCCATGGGATGGATGGATTGCTAAACTGATATTTTTCATAGTTGATAGGCATTATTTCACGTTGGCATTGATTATAGACCACACCATGTGTGGTTTATAATCATTGACGTTGGTTTAAGTAAATACTATCCGACAAGCGAGAGCTGGCGGGTTGCGCGTAGAACAAATTGAAAAGTGGAATGGATTGCTCATTTCTATCGCTGTCGGCTACGAGTTCACATCGTGGGATTAGTGCTATATTTCTGACAGTGTTGTCAAGTATTTAGATTTTTATTTGGAGTGGCTATATTATAAACTATTATTTATATTCATTAAAATGGCAAGTGTATTAAAAGGCAAACCTTTGGTATCTCAAGCACGAGAAAAAATTTTCAATGTTTTTAAGTTTACAACCGAAGAAGCTAATGCAGATAAAGTCTTAGTTGATTTAAAAAAGATACAAGAACGTGTAGCTCATTTAACTGGTAATTATAATACTCATTTTCAAAACAAATTGAGCTTTAAATGATTTAATTTAAGTTAAGTTACAATCAATAAATAAATAAAAAATTACAGTGCATTAGATTACCAGTAAATAATGTGAAACACATGTGAAATAGAAATGACATAAAAATTGAATGTGTTTCTCCAATATGTTTATTTACTATAGATATGCTGGACACTTTAATATTTCGATACGTTGCATTTTTCATAAATGGGAAACAAAATATGATATTGTAAGCAATGATATCACAAGAAAAAGGCCGATAATACTTGAGTTTATCGTCGGGCTTAGAAAAACAAACAAAGAACGCGTGTTCTGTGTTGTGTTTAGTTTAGTAATCATTAAGACATAATTTGTATCTGTCCGCGATACATGCAAAAATACCTTCCCTTTGAGAATTAATTACGTTTTACGAAAATAAATATTATTTACAATTTTTTTTACGTTTCATTCAATATTATTACTATTTTTATTTTGTTTTCGTGGTAAATAAGTTTATCACACACGCATCCACACAACCACGGAACATTTATCTACTAACGTAATTTTCAGATCCCAACTAAATTTTTGATAGGTACGGCAACTACGCATTTGTGACACCCGCGATTAAGTACCTCTCCTATCTCTCTTAGAATAAGTCCTTTACTATTATCGCGCAGCTCACCCGCAAGCTCTCGCTTGTCGCATTGTACTGGGCATCATTAACCATATCGAAACAATGTATTTTAATATTACAATAGTTGTTGTTGCCAATTTGCTACTTAAAACAATAATAAAATATATGATTAATAAAATTGATTAGGTAGATCCATTTATAGCATCTATCGTAAAAAATTAGAGCTCCTCAAAAATATGTTTCGTTACGTTGTAGGATTTTAGAAAACATAATTAAACAAAGAAATCTATTTATACAAACAATAACTGGAGTTTTTATTTAAGTATGTTTAAAATTAACAATGTACGAGATGCAGCTAACCACTCCGGATGATTTACGGGAAGAAATTATCAACAGCTCTAGGCTAATAACCTTTGATATTCTTCGGAATGTAAAAGTGGAAACAGAACCTCGTTTATATGATTGCATGCAAGTTGTTAATTGTGAACATTTATTAAAGTGAATTTTCTTTTACATTTTAGTTCCTATTTTAATTTAAAAAAAATTGGAAAAGAAATTTAATCTTCTATGGTTATTGCTTATTGCGCTTATAATCCTTCTTTTCTTCTTCTTCTTCTTTTTATGTAGACTTGACACTGTCTGTTTTTTAATGTGCCTTCAGTAAGTTGTCATTCCATCGTTTTCGTGGTCTTCCTATTGTGAAACCGTCTCTTGCCGTCTTTTCTATTCTGTTTGTTGTCATTCGGCTTATATGATCGTTCCATTCTACACTTCTATTTCTTACCCAGTTCTTATTGTTCCCCAACTTGCATCTACGTCATATATCTGTACTTCTAGCTCTGTCCCATAGTGTCTTACCATCAATTTTTCTAAGTGTTTTCATCTCTGCTGTTTCTAACATCTTTTTGTCTTCTCTGTATCAGGTCTTGTTTCTGCCGCGTATGTCATTATTGGTCTGCTTTATTCACTTGATCTTCCACTTTAGTTTCGAGCTTTCCGTAGCTAGATAATGTGACGTCTAGATATTTAAACTCCATCAATTGTTCTATTATATGACCTTCCAGGTCCAATTTACATCTTAGTAAATTTGGTGTTGTAACCATACATTTTGTCTTTTTTGGGAAAATTAACATGTTAAATTTCCATAATCAGGTTGAACAATAGAGGACTCAGGGAATCTTCCTGTCTTATCCCATTGCCAGCTTCAATAGGGTCGGTTAGTTCTTTTTCTACTTTTACTTTCATTGTGTTGTTTTGGTAGATATTTTTAATCATTTTGATTATTCCTAGAGGTATCTCTCTTTGTTGTCCAGCTGGACATACCATAAGACAGAAAGACGACAGATAGAATAAGATAATTATACACTGGAGACCATGTAGTTACAAACGTAAAAGAGGAAGCCCACAAATGCGACGGTCAGATGACTTGAAGAAACACGCAGGCCCGAAGTAGATACAAACTGCCTACAATAGAGAGACGAGAAAGAAGGAAGAGAAGGCCTATGTCCAAAATTGGACAGCAAGGGCTGTATAGATAGATAGATCTCTCTTTGTTATCCACTTATTGTCGGGTACAATAAGTGGATAACGTCTTTCAATTTGACCCGGTCAAATGCCTACTTAAAGTCCACGAAACATAAATAAGCTGGTTTGTTGTATTTTAATGATTTCTCTTGCACTTGCCTCATGGTAAATATAGCGCGGTGTATGATCTTCCCAACCTAAAACCTTGTTGTTTTTCTGCTAGTGTTATAATTCAGTTTATTTGTTATCACTTTGGTTGTTAATTCTAGTGTTGTGTTTAATAAATTAATTCCTCTGTAATTTTCCGGGTTCGATTTGTCTCCTTTTGTGAAGAGAGGTATTAGGATGCTTGATCTCCATTCTTGAGGAATTCTGTTTTATTCTATTACTTTTTGGATTAGTCTTAATAGTTGTTTGGTCAGATCTTGTCCTCCGTACTTTAGAAGTTAGTTCGTATTCTGTCATCTCCTGGTGATTTTCTATTTCTTAATTTCCTTAATGCTTCCTTTACCTCTTCCTCCTCAATATTTATTTCTTCGTTTGTCGTCACCTCTGGTGTTGGTTTGTCATTCTCGTCATCTTTAGCAAATAGGGATCGAAAGTAGACCCATATTTCCTTCTAAATATGTTGCGTTTCTATAACTTCGTTCATCTCTTTTCTTTGTCGTCTGATCACTCTCCATATTTCTTTTTTTGTTTCATAGAAGTGGTGTTCCATCTGCTTTGAGAAAATCTGCCAATGTTCCTTTTTTATTTGTCTAACTAAAGTATTTGTTTCATTTCTGATTCGTTTATAGTGTTTGTATGCCAGTTGTGTTTGTTGTGTTCTGTATTGCAAAAAGGCTCTCTTCTTTTCTTCACATTTTGTCGTTATTTCTTTTTTAAACCATGGTGTTTTCTTTTTTGATATGTTAGTGTTCGTTACTTTTCTCTCTCCAAGTTTAATTATGTTATTTTTGAGTTTTTCCCAGCTTTCCTTGTTGTTATCGTTTTCTAATATTTTATTCCCAGCGATGTTCTCTGATATTCTTTTCCTGTATAAGTATTCCGTGGATTCCGTCGACTTTTATTTTTGTTTGTTTTGGCGCCGCTCCTTCGGGTGGAAAGTATTTCAGGATTATTCTTATTTTACATAATACTAGGCTATGGTCGCTACCTACATCTGAGTTGAGGCATCTTACGTCGACTGTTGGTTATAACATAATCTTTCATAGATCTTTGTCCACGGGTGTTATTAAATGTATATTTCTGTTGGTCTCTGTGGTGAAAAAATGTGTTATTTATTCTTAGTTCGTTATTCGTGCCGAAGTTAATAATCGGTTCTCTATTTTCGTTTTTAACATTTTCGTTATGTTTTTGT
Source organism: Diabrotica undecimpunctata (assembly GCF_040954645.1). Lineage (NCBI taxonomy): Eukaryota > Metazoa > Arthropoda > Insecta > Coleoptera > Chrysomelidae > Diabrotica > Diabrotica undecimpunctata. Next base: position 192,691,438 of record NC_092803.1, read on the forward strand.
TTAAAGCCGGGTATTACTTTATTGCCTATTCGAGTGTTAAAATCACCCAATATTATCATTCCTCCTCTGACTTAATCTACTACGTGTTGTAATTGGTCATAAAATGCTTCCCTTGTTGTTAGAGGCTTGTTACTTTCTGGACTGTATACTCCGATGATGTTCAGGTCTTCCTTCTCCATTCTTATCTTTGCTGTTACTATTCTGTCTGATATGTATTGGCACTATTTGATATGATTTTGGTATCAATGCAATCGATCTGCATTGATACCAATCACGTCTTTTCAAAATTTCATATTTTGGTCCCCTCATCGCGTGGCCTAGATATTCCAGTTTTGTGGTTTGTATAGTGGTGATTATTTCTGTTTCTTTACCAACCCTCTTTAGTACTTCTTTATTTGTAATTCTATCAGTCCATGATATTTTTAGTATTCTACGGTATAACCAGAGTTCGAAAGCCTCGATTCTTTTTAAATTGCAGATCTACCAATCTCAATTTGCCTGTTTATTTCTGCATTATGATCATTGGTTTCATTGATCAAAGTTCCCAAGTACTGATATTTTTCTACTTGTTCTATCACGTTACCATTGATTGTCAATAGATGATGTATATTTTGCGGTCTTTTTGTAATATACTTCGTTTTTTAGCGTTTATAGTAATTCCCATCTCAGCAAATTTTTAACTGGCAACCTATTATTAATGTACTCTCCTATTTTTAAATGTATGTAAAAATGGGAGTTTAATTATGAATGTAGAGATCCTGCAGTGGGATCTTAAGCTATAAAGGTGTTAAATAATTAAACGTTGTACGATTTTTGCTATTTTTTACGATTCTCATAAGATCAATACAATGTATCACTTTCATTGACCGGTCACTATGGAATTATTATTTTTAGAGTACAATCTTCGCAACCTATATCATAAAATTTGAGTTTTGAGTTTTGGCAACAAATGTGAGTCATTTGAAGTATGCCTAAAAAACGATGAATTTAAACTTTCACATTTTCTTTTCATACATTTTTCATTTCCCGTGGCGTGCGCTTGTTTGTAATATGAAAGTTTAAAATCTGCACTAAAAATTTTGTTTTCAAAACTTCACAAAATTTATTATTAAATCTTATCACTACAGCTGTTTTGGCAGACTGCAATAAGGATAATTGTAAACAACAATAAGATCAATGAATCGACTTTCTCAATGAGTAATGTGGATGATATGAATGGCAAGATTGGGTTTTTATGAGTTCTTTTGGACCCAAAATTGCAGTGGGACCCATATATTAATAACTTGTGCAAAAAAACTAAAAATCGAGAGACAATCCGCAAACAAGATGGACTAAAGACTCAAAGTGTGTTGGCGGTAACTGGATGCAAGGTGTAAAAGACAGAGATAGATGGAAAGAGCTGAGGGAGACCTATGTGAAGCTGGGAATGCTTACAGATTTATGATACCAAATTTAGTAGTTGATTATGATGCTACTTTGTTATTAACGTTCCACAAACTACATTTTGTAAAGGTTAACCGGATCACAAACTCTAGAGATCAAGTGCAATTCGACGATAACATGTTTTGATCCTACATTTAACCATAGCTTGTCAATGTGTCCCTAATAAACTATATACCAAGTATGAAAACATTAATCTATTTTTTGACTTTTGATCTATTGATATTCAATTTGTTTTAGTTCTACTTTGAACTCGGAGAAATTTTTTACCGATGTTTAAGACTTTATGGCTTTTTTATGAGGATATATTGTCCAGATAGATACTAGCATTTACTAAATTCTTAATATGTTGTTTTATCATCAGTTTGAAATCGTTTTAAATCAGTTTATTCATAAAATATTACAAGTTCTTATTATCTTTAAATATTACATTAAACGTAATTAGTGCTTTAACTTTTTTCACTATTTTTTATTTGGCGCTTCTCTTATTAGATTTTCTTCGTATTATTTTTATTGTAGGATGGTGCAAACTTCCCGCAATCGCAGTTTCTTACAATGTACCATTAGTTATACATACATGCACTGGCTTAGCATATTCCACCAGCAACTGTTGACTAAAAACAAAGATGCAAATGAGTTAGTTGAGTTAATTTTGGTTTATCGCGTACACGGCATTAATTAAATTACAAATTCTGTAATTCATGATTTAGGCATTATCTTAATACCAGCCGTGTTTATGTAAATATAATTACAATTATTAATTTAAACCCGCATAACAGTTAGTTGCGGTATGGAAGGTAGTGATTTGCTGATTAAAACTCTAGTTATTTGATTAGTTGTCGATTATTTAGGCAGCACGTTTATTGACAACATTTTGATGGACCGACCAACTCAAAAATACACAAAGAATCAAATGGTATATATGCAATTAATTTTAATTATGAATTTATTAGATAAATATAAAGGCAGTATTTGCTTATAAATTTTTTAAGTAATTATTATGAAACGAATATACGAATAAGAATATTTTATGACACAATCTATCCTTAAAAACACCAATTTTATAAAACATAGTTCCAAAAACAGTCCAAGTCAAATTTAAAAACTGATGTTATCAAAGGGCAAAAAAAATCAAATCTCGCTCTACTGGCAAAATGGCTTTTAAAAGCTCTTCTTCGCTTGCTGTTTTCATTAGTCAAGGTTTCGCAAACCGTGTACTTTTATAGTATATATATATATATATATATATATATATATATATATATATATATATATATATATATATATATATATATATATATATATATATATATATATATATATATATATATATATATATATATATATATATAGTAAACTCTTAAATATTGGGGAAATCTGCAAGAAATATTTAAGAGTTTACTATTTAACTAATCTATATATACATATATATATATATATATATATATATATATATACTTTATGTGGTTTTCCACGTTTGACTCTGCGTTAAATAATTTTATTTTTGAGAAAAACCATTATTTTGACGACGTTTCGACAAATACGGATTTGCCATTGTCAAGTCAGGTAGTAACGCTTTTTGCTGGTGCTTGAAGTAGACTAGAACAAGCATCGTAGTTTTGTTGAGGTTTATTGTATGTTATATGTCAACTGTGTGTAAGATATGTTGTCCAAGCGATAACGTTTTTTCTCTCCTTTCGATGAAATTTCGATGTTCTTTTCGTCTAACATTGATTCTTTGGTTGGTCTGTCCGATGTACGATTCGTCACAGTCTCCATATGAAATCTCGTATACCCCTTAATTTTCTAACGACATTTTTGTTTTGGCGGATGATAAAATATTTGAGATTTTTCTGTCAGTATTAAATATTGTTTCTATTTTGTGTTTTCTTAGCACCCTCCCTATTTTCTCTATTGTACACTTTACACATGGTAGAATAGCTTTTGCAATCGGTTTTGCGTCTTCTCTTGAGTCCTTTATTCTTTCATGAGCCTTATATGCCTTTTTAATGGTATATGTTGAGAAGGCGGTTTTTCTTAGCTCTGTTTTCACATTGTGCATTTCTTTATTTTTATGTTCTTTGTCTGACAGTCTTTCGGATCGTGTCATTAGTGTTTTAATGACTGAATGTAATTGTGCAGGATGGTGATGTGAATCGGCATGTAGATATCTGTTGGTATGTATGGGTATTCGGTATACTGTGTGTCCTATATGCCTGTCTTTTTTCTTTATTATTAACACATCTAAAAATGGTAGTTGTTCGTTTTCTTCCAGTTCCATAGTAAACTGGATTTTATTGTGGATATTATTGATGTGTTCTTAAAGTACCTTTAGTGTTTCTTCACCATATTTCCACATCATAAAAGTATCATCCACGTACCTCAGCCAAAGTTTAGGTTTGTGTTCAGCTGTTCCTGTTGCTCGTTGATCTATTTCTTGCATTAAGAGGTTTGCTATTACCGGTGACAGAGGTGAACCCATCGGCACTCCTTCAACTTGTTTATATCTTTGTTCCTTATAAATGAAATATGTGTTATTTAAGAAGTGTTTTGTTGGATTTAAAGTATTTCGTGGTCATAAATACTTTCTGCTGATAATTTTTAATGATATAGGAATATTCATAAAAAGCCGACTAACAAATGTCCCGGCTCAAGAGTCACATCTTTTATAAGCTCGATGAAGTGACTTGCATTCTTGACGTAAGAATCCACTTCTTCTGCATTTGATTTCCAAAAGTTGTTTAGCCAAAAATGTTGCCAGTAGTTGTAGGAGAGATCCAATAGAACTAACTATTGGCAGCAATGGTAATCCTGCCTTATATACCTTGAGTAGGCCGTAAAGTTTTGAACATATTGAGGACTTGAGATGTAACTGATAGAACTAGATATGTTGTAGGCTCCGACGAGATTCTTTGATATGTTGTATCGTTTAGGATGTCGTTTTTTTGCTTTGTATTCTTAAATATTCATTACTACCGTGGCGTTGTCTTTGTCAGCTGGGAGCACGAAGATTTATTTGTTGTTTTTTAAATTATGTCAAGCGTCTTTTTCTTCGTAAGTTAATTTTATTTTTGGTGGTTTGACTGTTCAAAATATTTTTGATACGTCTTGGCATATAATCTCGGCTGTTTCTGCTGGGAGATGAGGAATAGTAGTCTCAAGCTCGGTAATGATGTTTTCTACATCATTACCGAGCCTTTTAAGAGAACCTTTTAAGAGAACCAAAAAACTAATTTGTTGGGTTCTAGTTGTGGTTTTTGTTTCTCCTTTGGCCGCTGTTGTAGTAACAAATTTTCAAATTTTCAAGAGTCTGTTTTTGCTCGAAAGTTTATTAAAAGCATTCCACATGGATCGTTTCTCTAATAAGCGCTAGGCTTGCCCTTCTTAGGATGTTTTTAGTTTGATAGTTGTTTTTGTGAAAACTAAGCTCCAAGTCGGTATAATATTGAAGTCACGACAGCGTTCCAAAAACGTAAGGTTGCATAACAACCTACTTCCATTCGATCGTAGTTTATCGTGCCTTCTGGTATCCCGTAGAATTTCCCCCCCCCCCCCCCCGTAGAGGTAAATTAGTAGTAGAAATCACCGAGGACACCGGACCACCAATATTAAGAGAAGAAGTCATCTATGCCATCAAAAACACAAAAAAAGGTAAAGCTACTGGACCAGATGATGTGCCAATCGAAATATTAAAACTTATCGATGAAGATGTTATTGATGTAATGGTTGAACTCTTTAATCTAATATATCAGACTGCCACAATCCCCAGACAATGGCTGCAATCGACCTTTGTAGCAATTCCCAAAAAGCTAAGTGCAACAACTTGCTCAGATTACAGAACAATAGCTTTAATGAGTCACAGACTTAAAACATTTTTAAAAATAATTCACAGCAGAATTGTTAAAACTCTTGAATATGAAATTAGTGACACACAATGTGGCTTTAGAAATTGTATGAGTACAAGAGATGCTTTGTTCGGCTTGAATGTGCTGGCTCAGAGATGAATCAGGACATGTACTTATGTTTTGTAGACTTTGAAAAAGCATTTGATAAGGTTCAACATAAAAAGCTTGTAGATATATAAAACAGCAAAAATATTGACAGTCGTGATATGAAAATTATATCTAATTTATATTGGAATCAAACTGCCAAGGTAAGAGTTGACAACCGGTATACCCAAAATATCAAAATACAGAGAGGAGTCCGCCAGGGTTGCGTGCTCTCCCCACTACTTTTCAATGTTTACAGTGAAGCGGTATTTCAAAAAGCGCTCACAGACTCAATAGAAGGTATATCTATAAATGGAGAAGTTTCGAATAACTTACGTTTTGCAGACGATACAGTAATAATGACGTATAACAACAATGATTTACAGAACGTAATGCAATGCCTTAATGAGCGCTGCCATGAGTACAAACTGAAGATAAATTTAAAGAAAACTAAATGCATGATCATGACTAAATCTGCACGTGCAAATATCGAACTGACTATTGAAGATGCTGCAATTGAGAGTCTTAATAACTATAAATACTTAGGAACATAGATAACTTCAGATGAAGACCAAACCAAAGAAATTAGGACACGCATTGAAATAGCACGTACATCATTCATTAAATTTAAAAAGTTTCTTTGTTGTCGGGATATAAGGTTAGAACTACGCCTGAGAATGCTTCGATGTTACGGGTTCTCCACTTTTCTTTATGGCTTGGAAGCGTGGACACTAAAACAAGTCCATCTGAATAAGTTTTCCGCCTTTGAATTTTGGTGTTCCAGAAGAATCCTACGAATATCATTGATTCAAAGAATGTCAAACGTGGAAGTAACTAGAAAAACAAAAGACGAACACTTGAGTACTTAGGACATGTGATGAGAGGGGAAAAATACGCATTATTACAACTTAATATGCAAGGCAAAATCCGAGGAAAGCGAAATGTGGGAAGACGAAGAATATCCTGGCTTAAGAACTTAAGGGAATGATTTGAATGCAGTAGTGCAGAACTTTGCAGAGTGGCAGTCAACAGAGTCCGCATAGCTATTATGATCTCCAACCTTCGATAGAAGATGGAACTTAAAGAAGAAGAGGTAAATTATGTTACGCTTGAAATTTCCACGGGAGTTATATGTGCTTTCTGTGGTTTTTTCGGTTAAAGTCCGCGTTGAATAATTTTGATTTTGGAAAAAACTATTATTTTGACGTTTCGGCAAGGTCGCACTTGCCATTCTCAAGCCAGGTAGTAACACTCATTGCTGGTGCTTGAAGTAAAATTTACCGTGCTAGGTCAAAATAGTAATTTAATGAACTTAATAGATTATTCAAAAGTTCTTGATGTGGTCCATAAGATTTAATTTTTTGTTTAATTTTTTTTACACTTTTACGGAGTGATTTTTGTAAAAATCATTTTGTTATAATCGTATAATACCTATACCTATACTTGTAAAATTGTGTAAAAGACCAGGAAAAACCTACGTTTGGCGGTCATTGTCAACTAAGCAAACACCTCCATACACTGGGGCTAGCAGACACACCTCTATGTATAAAGTGTGAACGAGAAGACGAAACTATAGAGCATGTCCTATGTGAATGCCCAGAGTTATCGTTAATACGAGAGTACGCGTTCGGCGAGTTCTTGCCCACACCTGCCCACATAAGAGAGATGTCTCCTGGTGACTTGTCCACCTTCCTACTAATGGCAGGATGGACAATGAGCTAAGGGTGACAGCTCCCTGGGAGGATGCACAATGGGTCAATTGTGGCCTAAGTGCTGTGAAACTTAATTCGCCCTCCCTACTCTACAGATACAGAACCATTAGGTGGATACGACTTGTAATTGGCTAGTAATTAAATTACGCTTTATAATTTCTTTTTCTAATTTCAATATGAATTTTAACCTATAACACAAAAACTATCCTAAAAACAAAAATTAAATTTGCACAGTTGGTGCATGTTTATTTGAATTTTTTATATCCCTATTTGTTTTTAGTGTAAAAGCAGTTTTGATATAAAATATTTCTTATATTTCAGTATATAAAGCTAGTTATATAAATTCAGCAACACGGATTGACGTCTAAGAGACTCCACGTGTGGTTTCTTTGAATGTTATTCCACAGGCAGTAAGATAAATAGCGAACCCTTGTAGGAACGTTGATACTAACCGTTTTCTCAAATCCGGAAATCGTTGAAGTAATGGGTTAATCAATTCTGTGTTACCTCAGCTTCACTTTAATTGCTCTTAAAGCGTCGACTCCAGGATCGTTCGCCAAATTGAACTCATTTACGCGTGTCCGCCATCGCTGCATAAATTTGTGAATAGCAAATGTCGATTGCGATGAAATATCGCTTACGATGTAGATTATTATTTGAACTATTACCACATTAGCTGCTAAGCGAAGGCGTGGTTTGAATATATTTCGTATATCACGAATATTAACGATGATGATATTACACCTATATGCTAATAGTCTGAGAAATGTTCGCTTAAATTTCTAGTTGTAAAACTTATAACAAAAATCTAACATCCATACAATAAAACAAATTTACCTGACTATTGATAAAAGAGATGGTGATGTAAGTCAAAATTATGTTAGAAAAGTCGAGGCAGATACTCACCGTTCAAATTAATTCTTTATTATCTGTTAAAGGGACGACTTGTTTCGGAACTATATATCTATATAAAAGGTAAGGACAACAAGTCACATTGTTTGTCCAGTAGGGTAACTACGCCAACTGGGAAATAAATCTAAACTATCAACATCTGACATTTCAATTATATTTTATTATTACGGTACGGGATACGGTTTATATATATATACATCGGTTTAGAACGTCTTTCGACGTTGTCCGATACCTAAACACCATCTCTTCCTATCTTCGCAGTCGTTTGTTGTTAAATTTCTTTCGCTCATGGACTTGTTTACGCCGTGTTGCCATTCTAATCTGGGTCTTCCTCTTTTCCGTCGACCTATCGGTTGCCATTCTATTACTTTTTTGGGGAGTCTTGATGATGGCATCCGTTGAACATGCCCATACCACCTTAATTGTTTCTTCTCTATATCTTGAGTTATATTTCCTTCTATTCCCATACGTTGTTTTATTACATCATTTCTGATTCGGTCTCGTCTGGAAATACCTAAAGATCTTCTCATTGCATCCATCTCTACTGCTTCTATTCGCTTTTTGTTCTTTTCATTAATTCTCCATGTTTCAGCGCCAAGAGTAGTTTTAATTATGGTCTCATATATATTAAATTTCCTTCCTTTCGTTATCTCTTTACTCCTCAGTATACCATTGAGACATCCTAAGACTTTCTTTGCTTGAGTGATTCGTTTTTCTATTTCCCGTGTATCAGTTCCTGTATTGTCAAAGGCAACACCCAAGTAGTCATAGCTCTGACAGCAGGAAATATGTTGTCCGTTTTCGAGGTCTATGTTATCTGACTCGTTTCCAATACAAAGATATTTGGTTTTTGTTGTATTGACATTCATTCCCCAGTCGTTATATTCTTCTATCAGTTTTCTTAGCATGTACTGCATGTCTTCCCTGTCGGTTGCTAGCACTACCTGGTCATCAGCAAACTGGAGTGTATATATACATTCATTGCTAAGCTCTATACCCATCCTATGTACCTTTCTTTTCCATCTTTCCAATAATGCCGCTGCAACATATATCTTCAATAAGGTTGGTGAGATACAGCATCCCTGTCGCAAGCCTTTTGTAACCAGGAATTCTTCCGTTAGATATTTTCCTGTTTTTATCTGTGCCTTTGAGTCTCTATATAGTTCTTGTACAGCCTTTATCAATGTGTGGTTGATGTTAGATCTTTTTAACGTTGTCCACAGTTTTGTTAAGGGGATGTTGTCATATGCTTTTTGCAGGTCTACAAAAGTAATATGAGTTTCTAGATTCTTAGCCGATCTTTTTTCTATTATTTGTTTAAGACAAAATACGTTATCGGTACACGATCTTCCTGCACGGAACCCGCTTTGTTCTTCCTCTTCATTGTGCTTATATTCTTCCTCGATCATATTTCTAAAAATTCGTCCATACAGTCTGCTCAGTGTGCTGGTTACCGATATGCCTCTATAATTATTACAATTCCATTTGTCCCCCTTTTTGTGTATTGAGGACATGTATGCCGTTCTCCATTGTTCTGGTACTGGGTGTCCATTTAGACACTGATTGATCACATAAGTTAATATTTCAAATAGTTTATGAGTTCCATTCTTAAGCATTTCAGCATAGATTCCCTCAGGTCTAGCGGATTTACCATTCTTTAGGGTTATTACAGCCTTCCTTACTGTTTCGATGTCTACCCTCGCTTCCTCTCCTTGTATATGTACTGACTGTGTTGGGGAGTTCGCTAGGTATTCTTGTCTTGTCTCTGTCAGCAAGCTTTCATAGTGATCTTTCCATTGTCTTGGTTTTATGGTGTGTATGTGTGCTTTGTCTTTTCCTGTATTTTTTACTGATTGTATAAAATTCCATACCTCTGTACATTGCTTCCCTCCGATGTATGTATTGATTTCTTGACATTTCTGATCCCATGTTTTATTCTTTTCTTGTTTTATATTCGATTTCTTCGTTCCACCATATTTTGTTACTAATTTTGTTTTGCTGCGTCCCGAGTGTCTCCTTAGAGGCCTGGTGTAAACTAGCAATAATATTCTCGTAAATATCTGAAAATGTTTGTCTCTCTATTTCTCGTAGTTTTTCATCCAGTCGTCGTTGGTATATCTGTTTAGTACTATCATTTATAAAACTATTGAAGTTGTACTTCGGAGTATCTACTGTCTGCAAGTCTTGCTTGTCTTCTAGGTTTTGGTCTCCGTGTATTATCTTAAGTGGGAACAAAATTTTCGCTCTTACTAAGTAGTGATCGGATCCACATGTTATTCGGGATCGGGATACGGTTTATTTACTGCTAATTTAGTCTACAATTCAGTCCTTTTTTTCGTCACGTTGTGGAAGAAGAGGTCTCCCAAATAATAAAGTCTCTTAGTAATTCTAATTGTAGGGACGTTCACGGAATTAATAGCAAAATTATTTTAACAGTAACTTATCAAATAGTTTTAATACCTTTCACTTATCTTAATTATTTAATTCGATCAACTGGAGTATTTCCAGAAGTACTAAAATACTCAAAAGCACTACCAATCTACAAAAAAGTGTACTTTAGTCTAAAGTGTACATAAATTAAGTTTTAGTTCAAATGTCATTATAAAATCAGGTTTTAATTTTTATTCTATACAATTCTTTTTTTAAAATAATTTTATATAAATATAATGTCGTATTTTTACAATTACCAGTTTCAAAATTGTATTAAAGCGTGACAAAGAGTTATTAGTAAAATATTTTAAGTTGAATTTTCATATTTATACTTTGAAAGAGATTTCTAAATCACCACATAGTAAATATGGCGTTTTACGAAATAGCAGTCATAGTAGGGGAACCCGGGGTTTAACGGTCTACCGGGGCAGAATGGGAAACCGACGTGATATTACCTACAAACGACATAGATGCGCGAATATCACACAAAACGCTTAGTTCGTCACGTCGAATCCTATGAAGTAGTCGTTGTCAGTCTGGGAGTACGCATGGTTGGTGTTTTATCGGAGATCAAAGAAGAAACCTGTAAATTGTAATTTTTTCGTTGTGTCGCTAAGGTAATTATACTGTTTACTATTCTTTTTTTCAAAATTAACCTTACGTGTTTGTTTCAATATGATTTTAGCTCTCTAAAACTGTAGTAATGACTCGCGTCCAATAAACATAACCTATTATAACGCTAATGTTTCTGGGAATGGTTGTCTGGGGCACAATGGGGCCATTCCGCCCCCGATTATATTTAGTATTGATAAATATTTTTCTTGCCGTATTTTCTCATTTGAAATTCTCGTATTGATTATATTTTTTATTGATCGCAGATGGTATGTAACTATCAAAGGAAAACCACCCAGCAGTCGTGGTCTGCCGACGTTATGAAGCAAGTTGTAGATGCGGTTATTAGTGGACAAATGGGATATGTGGCTGCGTCTAATCGGTTTGGTATCCCATCATCAACGCTGGAGCGATGTGTTCAGAAAAGACGGGAGAATCCAAACGCTGTCATTGTTAAAACGTCAGGAAAGAATAAAACTGTTTTCACTACTGAGCAAGAGCTTGAGGTTGTCGTTGACCTGAAAGATATGCAAAAACAACTGTTCTGCATGACTATAAAAGAGTTTCGCCGACTAGCATACCAGCTAGCAGAAAAGAATAACAGCAAGCATAACTTCAGAACATCGGATATGGCAGGAGACTGATGTAAAGGTTTTTTCAAACGTCACCCTGATTTAAGCTTAAGAAACCCCGTAGTAACTTCTGGAGCACGGGCTATGAGATTCAATAGAGTAGCAGTATCGAATTTTTTTAATCTGCTTAATGAATTCTGGACAAGCACGAATTTTCAACTGTGATGAAATGGGTATTAGCGTGGTTCCCAAGCAGTTTTCGAAAATAAAAGCTGTTAGAGAACAACGTCAAGTAGGTGTCTTAAGTTCTGCTGAAAGCAGAATCGGTCACAGCCAAAATATGTTGCTCAGCTGCCGAGTGTTACATGCCCCAAATGTTAATATTTCCGCGAAAAAAGAAACAACGTGAATTTGAAACAGGTCTCCCACGAGGAGGCTGGACTGAAGTTAGATAACTGCAGAGATTTTCGTAAAATGGCTACAACAGTTCATTTTGTTTTCTAAAGCGACGAAAGAACAACCAGTTCTGTTACTTCTTGACGGGCATACGTCACACACAAAGAACTTGGCCGCAATAGATCTAGCACGTGACAATGGTTTGTTAATATTGTGCTTCCCTCCTCATTGCTCTCACAAAATTCAACCATTGGACGTTGCTTTCATGAAGCCCTTGAGCTTGTATTATGAGGATGAAATAAGGAAGTGGCTCAGCTCGCATCCAGGGAGAGTAGTTCAGCTTTTCGACATATCAACACTTTTTGGCCAAGCTTTCTTAAGTGTAGCAAATATGAGAACTGCCATTAATGGCTTTGAAAAATCTGGTATCTGGCCATCCAATATGAATAAATTCACCGATGCTGACTTTCTACCATCAGCAACAACATATATTCCCTTGGAAAATCTTGTTGGCAGTACAATCCAGGAAACATCGCCGGCTATGCCAGAGACAACTGACTCAACGCCAACTACACCAGTACAGAATGCCCTCACCCCATGTTCATCCCACACCCGTAGTTGATAATCCTGTCGAAAATAATCCATCCGTACCGACAATTGGTGCAAATCTTTCCCCACCAGTGAATGTCCCTAAACCCGGATGTTCTTAGATGCCCGATTCCCCTGTTCGTACCAATGCCGACACACATTTTTCAGTCACGTCGCCAAGAGACCTAATTCCGTTGCCAAAAGTTAGAAGAAAGCCGGAACAAAAAGAGCTATAAAAAAGGATGGAAAGACTGCTGTCCTTACCGCCTCATCTTATAAAGTTGAGAAATTGAAACTCAACGAAAAAGGAAAGAAAATAAGAACAAACAGGTTAAAACTAAGGCAAAGAAACAAAAATTATCTTAAACTGAATCCGAAGATAGCGCATAAGAAGAAGATACGGCCTGCTTGTATTGCCATGATTACTACTCTAAGTCCAATGAAGGCTGGTGTTCTTGTAGCATTTATAAGAAATGGCCACATCTAGCATGTACTGGTTTAGATAGTGACGATGATGAAAGCGTTCTCGTCTATGAACTTTACCAATGATATTAGCTATAGTATGGGACACCCCATTGTGTCCCGGGGGGTGAGGCAAAATCGGAAATTTCCCTTTATTTTTGTAATGCATATTTTTCTCAGAAACGTTTGTTTTTTATAACTTTAGCTGTATTTTCCTTGTAAAGAAATAAATAAATAAACATAATATTTGTCAAATGATGGTGTAGTTTCATTAAATATCGCACCAATTACTATCAAATTTAGGTACCCTGTTCCACCCCGGGTTCCCCTAAATAATTGGAAGAGTCCATTTCCGCGATGAGGGGTGACCGTTATACAACATAAATATACAGCAATCGTAAACTTTTTAAATTTAATTAAAATCTATAAAAATATTAAATAAATAATAAAATAATAACTTTATTCATTTTAAACACATTATTTCAATTTAAAAACTACAAAAGCTTCGCGCTTGTCTACAGTACCTCCTACTGTACCTTTTTTTTATTTTTTAATTAAAATAGATCTTATTTACCTGATCTACACAAGACTGAATAAAACACAAAAAACAAAAACTAATACTTCTTGTCAATATAATAAGATGGAAGAGAGTACGAGAAAACTTACTAACATTCCAAATTCGGTATTAATAGAAGAAAAACAAAAATATTTTCTTAATTTTTGAATAGCCCTAATTAAATACCAAAGACTCGGTCATCGATTTTCCCGTATTTCCATTTTACGATTACATTTGATTGTCTAACATCGCTTAATTCAGTATAAAAAAGGTTTGGCTTAGTATTTACCCTTGGCTAAAACTGAGCATTTAAGAGCATAAATCCTTTAACCTCTTTTTTTTATAGCAGTAAACTTTTTTCCTTTAAACTTTCCAACTTTATTATCAAACATACAATAGGTTGACAAACTGTAACAGGCCATTAATTCGAAATTTTCTCCAGAAAGTCCCTCGAATAATCCATTCAATTTATAGAGCCATTATATGAATGTTCAGTGTTATCCAGCAGCCATTTCTGGGGGATCGCGATGAGAACATTCTCCCGAGGATATATCTTCATTATTGCATGGAGGCTCTAATAAATTTTACAGTTAACCTGTTCACACGGTAATCGGTAATGTCCTTTGGCCGCACAATGTTTTATTAAATTTAGTTATGACAATTTTAAAATATTTGACCGAGTCAATTTATTTTTAACTGGAAAATAAAATTCTGGGTTTTCTAAACTTATGTATTTTTCTCCTTTTGGTAAAAGGGTTACGATACATACTCTTTCCCTTTTCGGGTATATCCTTTAGCTCCGCCAAACAGGGATAAAAAGATTTATTGAATCCAAAGGGACTAAACCAATAATTGAAAAAATGTGTAATTAAAAAACAATTCTTTACTTTGTGGGAAAAAGATCTACACGTGCCCATTTATTTATTTAATTGAAATTATTTTTGTTTAACCCTCACAAGACATGAGTTTCTACTTGATATTGAAGACGGGGCGGGAACAAAACAAACCTATTAGATTTTTGGTAAAATATAACTCACTTACGTAATTCGTTAAAAACATTTAATTTATAAATCTGTACAAAATAATGAAATAAAGAAAGGATACCCACTGTATGTATTTGTATTGTTACGGTCATCGCCATAACAGTAAACTAATTAATAATTATATTTAACAGTGATCTAACTTGCACCATTTGACACATTTTATCTAATTTTAATTATATCCAACATTGGTTTATCAGATGTACCATTATTGCAAGTTGTATGTTGTAGAATAATGCCTATCCATAAATTCTGATTATAGCAGTTTTCGAACAACTTTGAAGACTACTTAATATCCATCGAAAGTGAAGGTAAAAATAAAAAGAATGGAGAAATGTTCTAAATAAGATTTTAGCTCATAAAGTGCTGTAATGCCAATGAAGATGATATTTTGGTAATCCATTGTGGAAAATTGGACAATTGTATATTATATACATAGTTATAAGGACTATGTCATCTACAAATAATCTCAAATGACTGATTGTAATACCATACTCGTTCAGATTTGCCTTCTTATAATGAATAGCAACTCCGCCTGAGTTGTCTGATGGGTGGATTGAGTCCCTGAGTTAAGGAGGGTCCCTAAAATGAGGTTAGCCACCTACCTAGGGTAAAGAATCCATACTGGCTCACAGAACTGAAGATACAGCCTCGGATACCGGACGGAACCATCAGATGACGACACGCTCTATGATAACGGAAAAACGAATAGGTAAACAAAAACCTAAACACCCCATCACAAAAATCGGGTACTGGAACATAACGTCCGTCGTGAAACGGAAGAGACCAGGAGATCATAATAGAAATGAAGAAACACAATATTGACATCTGCGCAACCTCCGAAACAAAGAATAAAGGCCAAGGAACATCAAAATACGGAGAGTTTACACTCATATACAGCGGAAAAGCTAAACAAGAAAGAGCACATTCAGGAGTCGGAATTTTTCTGCACGATAAATGATGATAGGTTATTAAGAAACTCTATAAAAATGCGTAACAGCACAACATACCTAATAAGCACATATGCCCCAGACATATCTAAGCCCATAGCAGAAACTGAAATTTCTATCAGCAACTACAAAACACCGTAGATAACATAAATGCTAAACACAAAATTATCGCATTCGGGAATCTTAATGCACGGATCGGAAACGATGTCATACCTGGTATAAAACACAAGTACAACGAGGAAATAATTAATGAAAACGGCGAAGCACTAATAGACTTTTGCGCTAGAAATGAAATGAGAATGAACAACACATACTTTCCTCAGAAAGACCAACATATATACACTTTTAACAATAATCGAGGCCAGCGATCAATGATAGATTTTATGATCACAAATCGAGTGATAACACCGTCACAAGTAATTGATGTCAGAGCCCTAACATCTTCTAACCTGAAGATCGATCACAACCTTGTTTTATACAAGATGCTACTAGAATGTCCGCAATGAAACAGAAAATCCCCAATGTTCATCGAAAAACACAATATCGAGTCACTAGCAACACAGAGTACAAAACTCCTTTATGAGAACAGGATTACCAGCAAACTAAAAGAGATCAAGTTACAACCAGAATGGGAAGTAGAAGATACTTGGCAAAAAATCAGGAAATGCATCAACCAAGCAGCAGAAGAAGCAATTGGAAAGCGGAAAATTAACACGTGGGCGATAAACCACACCAAACCGTGGTTTTGTCAAGAGGTAAAAGAACTCTCTGAATTAAAACGCAAATGCTACCTGAGATATAAAAGCACACAATCGGAAGAAGCTCTCGCAGAATATGTCCAAGTGAGAAACAAAGTAAACGCAAGAACAAAATCAATAACAAGAGAACATTGGGCTAAATTCACCAGCGACATGGACTACGACCTATATGGTGCCCAAAAAAAAGTATGGAAAATGCTTCGGAACAGGAAAAAACCAGCTAACCAGTTCGTGCATACCAAGAGAGTACCTATAGAGACATGGCAACAGCATTTTAAGGAGCTATATGATGCTGAAGAAACGCTGAATATAAACGAATACGAAGCAGATATAAGTGCTACAATCAATGACGAAGAGGTAGAAGTAAAGTTTAAGAAGCTAAAAAGCAAAAAATCACCTGGAACAGATGGTATATCCAATGAACTCTTAAAATATGGCCCTGAACTTGCAAGTAAACTGTCACAATTATTTTATAAAATCTTGAACGACACAGAAACGCCAGAGGAATGGCAATAGATCATCACAATCCCCATATTTAAACAAGGACAAAAAACTTGCACACAAAATTACAGAGGAATAACCCTCTTAAATACAACGATGAAACTTTTCACGCGTATTCTTAAGGACAAATTGAAAAGGCAAATCATTAATGCTAAAGAGCAACAAGGTTTTACAAGAGGGCGGTCTATAACAGATGCAGTATTTATAATAAAACAAATAAAAGAAAAAGCTATAAAGTTTGGCATGCCAGCGTATATTTGCTTCATTGATCTGACGAAGGCATTTGACAGGGTTCGCCTGGGAGACATTCTAAATATATTAATAGAAAATAAGACACCGACCAACATAACAAATATAGTCCACAACCTAAATAACAATAATGTAAAAAAAGTTAGAGCAGAAGAACAATTCACTGAAAATATTCCAACACTGGGAGGAATTAGACAAGGCGACAGTTTAAGTCCCTTCTTGTTTAACCTACTCATGAGCAAAATTATAAACAAAGTAACATCTCTCAATCTCGGATACAGAATGGGCAACAAAAGAATTGGTATGGTGTTCTTTCAGTTCTTTCAAATAAGCCGCCAACTAAATATGACCATTTCTACCAACAAAACTAAATGTATGAGAATAGAAAAAGATCCGCTCAGATGTAAGTTAGCGGTTGAAAACAACCCCATAGAACAGGTGATGCAATTTAGATATCTGGGCATAGATATATCAAGCACACATGACCCAGTAAGGGACCTAAGGAGTCAGATCAACAAAGCATCCGCATTGTCGGGATGCCTACGGGAGATAGTCTGGTCAAATCCGTATATGCGCACAGATAGTAAAATTAGAATCAACAAGACTTGCATACGACCGATCATGACATATATGGCATAGAAGTGCGCGAAGATACCAACAAAACGAAACAGATGCTAAGGGTTGCCGAAATGAAAACCCTAAGAACAATAGTGGGCAAAACAAGAAGAGACAGGGTAAGAAATACATACATCAGAGAGCAGTGCAAAATTCAAGGTATTGTAAGATGGGGAAGGCATCGTAAGAGGATGTGGTACAATCGTGTAAGACGAATGGATGAGAGTAGACTCCCAAAAATTGTGCTAGAAAACAACCCGCTCGATTCAAGACCTCCCGGAAGACCATCTAAAAGATGAAGGGGTAGTTGGCAATCTACCTCCCAGGAAATTAACCGGAGGCAGCTTCAGAATTAAACAGATTAAAAGACCTCCAAGAAGTAGAAGTAGAAGGAGAAGAAAAGACAATGAATAGCTTTGGAGAGACGGTATCGCCTTGCCGTACTCCTCTCTGTACACGTTACTGTTGTTTACTGGATTACTGTTTATATCACCTGTGACAGAAACAATGTTTTTTATTTATTTACATTTCATGAATTAAGACCCGTTTACACGGGTAGAGTAATGATGCAAGTACTTGGTAGAGTAGAGTAACTCTACCCGTAAAAACGCTCAGCGCAGTAGAGTAGCAAGTAGAGTGCATAGTACGTGGTAGAGTAGAGTGACTAGCAACATGTGGCAAAGTAACTCTACTCTACTACCACCACCACCGCCAAAATATCCACTCGCCTGCGCACTCTACCCATGAAACGCGGTCAATTCTGGTAGAGTAGAGTAGGTAGGAGAGTACATAGGGACGCTGTCATTCCGTCTAAAGTTGTGTTTTGTGTAAATAGTGAAAATGATGTTCACCGAAGATGAACTTCATTTCACTTTCCCTTTAAAACTTGTAGAGATGTATGGCGAATACCAGTGTTTATGGAATTTAGGTAGTGTACACTACAGAAATAAAAGTATGAGGCAAGCTGCGGAAGATGAAATCGTCGAAAGAATGGCAAAAGGGGGCTTTTGAGTAAACGAGATCAAGCAAAAAATTAAGAATATAAGGTGCACTTATAATCAAGAGTGTTTAAAAATACAAAAATCAAAAAAATGGGGTTCAGGTTCAGCCGATGTATACGTTCCGAACGTGAAATGGTTCACTCCTATGGATGCAATCATGAAAGGTGCAAAAAGAAACAAGAAAACTGAAGGCTCACGGGCAAGCTACAGGTTTTTATTACTTGTTAATAAAAAATACAATAAAAAATAAAAAATGTATTCTTATCAAGATAAAAGAGCTGAGGCCCCGTGAGTATTCCTTCTTTTAAGCCACTCTCTCATCCACTCTTTTCTTTGTTACAAAGCGACCTCAGTTACAAATGCATTTGCAACAGTAGCTAAACAATTTTTAATCAATTTTCTGTTTCTTGAATTCATTTTGTACTAAACAAACACCTACTCCACAGTATACTAGCATAAGTACTATACTTGTAACTCTCCTCGTGTGAACGGTATCAAGCCATTTTTGGTAGAGTAGCGAGTAGAGTCGACTCTACTCGCTACTCTACTCTCCTCACAACTCTACTCGTGTAAACAGGTCTTAAATATCATTTTAAAGCTTTTTTTGAAATATCGTAAATATGTTAAATGATTAGTGTCTATTTAACAACGAATAATATTAGTATTCTAGGATTAATGAGATTTTTCTCTCTCCTACACAATGGGTGTATTTGCAAAGAACATTTACAATAATTAGATATTCCATTGTATGAACGGTTTTCTGTTTAAAGATGCAAATTAGGCAACCGTAAGCAAACTAATAAAATTCAGTCCGGGAATACGTCAAACATAAATTGAAATTTTCGAAGCAAACTGCATAAGGTTCGGTGCAACGGCTCTCACTATTTATGGCACCGACTGTACACAGACCACTAATACACGCGTCCTAAACAAAGACCTTTAAATTGTGGGCAATATCGGAGAGAGTAATGAATGTACTTAAACGGAACATAGTGACGATTGATCGTTTGTAGAGACACAAGACACAGTGTGCACACAAAGCGTTTAGCGTGGATACATTTTGAGATACAATGTTGTACACACAGAAATGTTACAAGGACAGTTTGAAAATAGTGAATTCAAATAGTATAAAATCAAAAACAACGATATTTGGAACGGAAAAAATACACGTAATAAAAAGAGATAAAAAGAGGAATATAACCCTAGTAAAAAAGGTATGAAATAAGAAAGAACTCAAAACAAAAAAATTATAATAAATGAAGAGATTCATCGAATTAATTGGGAAAATAAATGGCGAATAAAAAACCAAATAAATTATGATGTAATATATAAGAATGCACATTAAAAGAAACAGGTAAGCTTAACCCCGCTGTCCTGTTCGGGTCTATTTGACCCAAGAAAAAATTTATTTCTTATTTTTCACAATATTAAGTAACTTAGGTAATTAAATTTTTTTCCAAAATTTAATTTTTACCAATAGTACGTTCGAGTCAATATGACCCACGTATTTAAACCGTTAAAAATTACCTGTGTACGTACATATATGTTTAGTTGCCAGTATTTTATATATTTTCTAACAGTTTGTCAGTCGGGTAAGTCTATATATAGAAACAAGTTTCTGCAAGCTAGAACTTGAAAAAAATATGTACTGTAGCCGGACGATGTCATTTAGAAGGGCATGTCTCGTAGAAGAAAGTGGAGGTAATAGACAAGTGAGAGTGAGGAAGAAAGTAGTGATGATTTTGCTATTCTATTCTACGTACAACATCCTGTAGAACCTTGTATATAGAATCCTCTAACAGTTCCTTCAAAAGACGGTAATATCCAGTGCTCTCTTGATCCTCCTTACCAACGCGGTCGTTTTTCCACGACCAATGTTATAAATAATGCTCCAGGAGTTACAAGGTACATATTTGTACGAATTTTCAATATCAAAAATTCATTTTACGCACTCTTTTCTGACATAGTTGCAAATCAAATTATAAATATGACCAACATGGAAGGACAGCTTGTTTTGGGAACCAACTAGAAAGACTTGTATAAAATTGATTTATAAGCATACATTGGTCTTTAATAGTTAGCTGGAGTTTTTAAGTCCCATGGCAAATCAACTAAAAGTTTATGGAATGAAGAAGATAACAAGACTACTAAACAGCATAGGAGACGTACTGATAAACTTGCTGCAATACGTGAATAACCCTGATGAAAATGTGACCGTCGACGAGAATTAATTGCCTTTCGAAGCCGCTGTCCCTTCAATCATTACATTCCAAGCAAAATATGGCATAAAAATTTGGGCTTTATGTAACAGTAAAAGTTCGTATGCTTTAAAGTTGCAGATTTATACAGGAAAGGAAGCAGATGCCGCGCCGGAACGGAATCAGGGAATACGTGTGGTGTGCGACTTGTGTAGTGATTTGAAATTAGAACTGTCAATTTTAAAATACGTTTGTCATGTCTAATTGGCAAATATTTTACGTGTTTGGTTCATACGTTGGTGTATGTGAGTTCGAATTCCAATATGAATTTCCTTTTTTATTTTTTAAATATTTAAAAAATTTAATTTTATTAAATATATCTAATATACGCAAAAATGCTAAATTTTAAAATAAAATGAAAATTTACAACATAATCCGAGTTGTTGGTTTTTGAAGTTATACTTCTAGACGCGCGTTCGACTTTGAAAATTTGCACGGGAGTGAATCGAAATTTTGCACGGGGGTAACAAGCCTCGTTAGGCATGTTAAATTATAAATTAAAACTTGTAAATATCTCAAGAAAGCTCAAATGTGTACTTATATTCACAACAAACAACAATTAAATATCGTATTTATCAATGTCAGATAAATTGACAGTTGTGTCACCAAACAATATTTTTTTTTATTAATATTGTTATTATGGTAAATTTAACATAGGTATGCGTAAGTAAGTTACGTATATTGTCATTTTTAAATACTTACGAATATTTCATTTTAATTAAATTTGTATTAACAATATTATCATGGTAAATTAAACATATGGGTAAGTAAGTTATGTATACCTATTGTCATTTTTAAATACTGATGAATATTATTTATTTAATATCTTAGCATTTTTAGAATTGGAAACATTTATTTCTTATTATTTCCACTGATTGATTACTTTATTTTTAATTATTAGCGTACTTATTTATGTAAAATTGTATATTAAATTAATATTAAGTACATTGTTTCTTTTGTAAACAACACTGACCTAAATTTGTTTTAATAGAATCTTAGGTTAGAGTTTTAAAATATTCGAACTATAATCGTAATACACATCGCCTAATTAGCAGTGATCGTCTAGTGGACTAGTTGTTCGGATCCCACGTTGTGGGCGTGGTAACCCAGGTTCTAATTCTGGTCACGGAAATGTGTGACATGACAAACATGTCACGGTGAGGCAATTTTTAAAAATATTAATTACTGTGTTTAAAACAATAAAATGTATTTTTAACAAATTTTTACAAACAGTAATATAAAATTAGTATTAAAAAACAGGTGTACATAAAAAATACTCCAACACGCTCCAAAAAAAATTTGCTTTGAAAAAATTATTATTGGAAACAAAAAATTCGATAATAGGGTAGGATTTTATCTATATAAAAATAGCGATTTTACAAATTTTTTAATGGAGTTTAGTATAAAAATTTTATAACAGCGATTCATTGCTCAGTTTTTGAAGTTATATGCGTATATTAAACATATGCGTAAGTAAGTTATGTATATTGTCATTTTTAAATACTTATGACTATTACATTTTAATTTCTATTGTATTATTATATTAAATTATGTTGCAGTGTATTGTATTGTATTTTTATATTAATAACAAAATAAACAATGAATTTTACTGCAAAGTATGTGTAAAAATTTTTTTTGCTTTTTGCAACTCCTTTTATACATATATGAAAATAAAAATATACATTTTCATCAAAATATTATTATATTTTGATGAAATCCTCCTATTACAAGTCAGATGTTGTTTATATACAGCAAATGATGCACCATATACCTATATTGCTAATTCTGTCTCTCTTTCTGCTCTGCATTACATTATGTAATGATTCTTGTTGATGTTCCAACGTTTAAAGTTGATATTGATTCTTTTAATTTTTGTTTGTATTTAATTGTTGCTATAATATTGTTTTCATTATTTAATAAATTAAAATAAAAAATTGAGTTGTACCAATAGTTTCTTTTATTTTTTTAGTATTGTACCAATAGTTTTTTTTTTAATTTATTAATGTTTGTATTTTGAGAACGATTTTCGAAGTGGAAATTGAAACGTCAATAAACTTATTTTAAACTTTATTGTGGTTTATTCTAATTAAAATAATACTAACTTTAAGATTCTACAAGAAAAAAGCTTCAGAACAATATCAAAACTACATCTTTTATCATTCAGTTAAATTTGTTCAATTATTTTGTTAAGGTACAAATTTTCTTTATACTTTCTAGTAATAATCTTTGTTCTTATAGATTTTTTAGATAATGATAAGTTAAAGTATATAAATGAAAGTTTTTAGGATTTTATGTTTTATGATACTCGGTTTTTTTTTTCACCTTTATATTCATAAGGATCTGTATAACTTTACCTTATTGTTAAAGTTGTTATTGTTCAATTTTGGTATTATGATTCTCATAATTAAAAATCTCGGTTGTGGCTATTGCTTATAGCGAAAAAGGGACAAAAAATTAGATCGCCAGAGTTAGATTTTCCTAAACTTTTTGATTGCATTGGCTTTGGAAGTCGACGTGCCTAAGTAGACAGAAACTTTTAACTAACCCTGTTGTTTAAGCTCAACTGAGCATAACAACACGTAAAGAAGTTACTGTATAACTGCGAAGAAAATAAAAGTAGAGAATATACCCGAGTGAGTTTTTTAAGTGGATTTTTAGCAGTACAAAAGCGGCCGGCTTGTGGTTTAGGGATGATTTATGGGTTCGAGAACGTTATAAGTATACGACGTTAGGATTAAAAAGTTTTCTCTTGAATATTTTAAATTTTTATTTAAGTTTGTTGTTTATTAGTAATAATAACCTATTAAAAACATCTTACATAATCCTGGTAAACTTAGTTAATCGAGATACATTATTTTTCATTATCACAATTGATCGAATTATAAAGAACGTCGCAGAAAAAACAGATATTACGAAAAGTTTACTATATAGAGTGTCCTACACACTTGTATTTTATTTAATATAATTGAGGATCTTGCTGCAAGAAGGGGTCAGCTTCATTTATAGCAACTTTTGAGAAAATAGAAAAAATATTTTTTAAAAATGTACTCATGTATTAATTACAATAAAGCAGTTTAGTTAAAAGATAATTATATTGGTACACCTGCCAACTTTTTTCTTTATTTATATAAGATTTTTTTGCAGAAACAATGCAAAAAATTGGAGCTGCCCCTCTCTTGCACCAAAATTACAAAAAAATAGTATCCATCGTAGTTATTTTTGGAAAATAAAAAAAATTACTGCAAAATCTGTATTAAAAATTAACAAAAAAACGTTTTTTTCTTTTATATTCAAACAGAATATAAATCTATTCGTCTGCTTGGACGTCGTCATCCGTGCCTGAAATCTGGGAATCATGGTTATCATTACCACCGTCATCACTAGACTTCGGCAAATATGCATATTGCATATTTTGCATATTGTGCATATTTTATGCAAATATTTCATATTTTGGCATATTTGTATAAAAGTTTGCATAAAGTGCATAAAAGTTCAGATTTTTATACTGTATTTGAAAATTTTTAAACATACCAATTTATTTCAATTCTTGTATAAAATTTTGTAGTCATTTTAATCAAGAAATGATCTAAGTACATAATCTCTACAGGTACAAAACATTTACAATTTCAAAGAAGATCAATTTAAGTAGCCCTCAACATTCTTAGAAAGTCTCGGTCACTGAGGCATTCAGTTATTGGATAATCGCTAAGGGTTCGCTCATTTGCATTTTATGATCTAATCCCCAAATCTATCTACAATTTATTGTATCTTAACAGCAGGTAAACGGCTAATAGTTTTGTTCCTAATTTAGGGATTTTCCAAAATCTCCCAGTTTATTGAATTAGGTACCTAAACATTTCTAATTTGATGCTCAGATTTGTAAATCATTTTTGTTTTGATATTCTAAGCGTAAACACTCGTTGTGCGTAACAAAAAGGAAGATTGTGATTTTATAATGCCTAAAACAACCAGTGCTTCAACTTGGATTAAACCTTATAAAGAGCTGTCTATGGATATGGGAAAAATCTACTGTTCAGTCTGTGGCAAAATTGTAAGTATCTAATATTTTCTATTAAATATGTAATATTTCATACATACAGGGTGTTTCCAAATGACACTTACAACGTTTGACTGTAGATACTTCTCGAAAAATTGAACAAAACGATATAGTTAATGAGGAGTCAAACTTATTTACTTTTCGAGATACAGGGTGTTAAAATTAAAAAAAATTAAATTCTTTTAGTTAATAACAACAATAACTTTAAAACCAATAAACGTATTTACTTGAAACTTAGTACTCTTAGTACTTTAGTACTTTAGTAAGAAAAAATTGTCCATGGTACAATACAATGGTGTGTATTTAGAAAAATTTTTCCCCTTTACTTTTTTTTATGAAGTCAGCTATTCTAAAACACAATTATTTTTATTGTAATTGAATTAACAAAAAAAAAAACTTTTGTTGAATTTTAAAATAAGTTATATGATGTACTAATGGTTAGTAACAAAAACTAATTTGTGGATTAATACTGCATTTAAAACACTTAGCGAGTGTTTTTTTTCCAAACCAGTTATTTGATTAACCAAAAACACCTTGTATATTTTTATATTTTAAAGGTTGGGTTAAAATAAAGGTTTTTAATTTTATTTATAGATAGCATGTGAGAAGAAATTTCAGATAGACCAACATGTTAGAACTGCTTCACACATTGCAAAAAAAGGAAAAATAGGAGGAAAACATCAAACTTCAATGGCTAAATGTTTCCAATCTACTTCAAAAAAATTAGATGAGCAAGAAACATTTAATGAAGACTTGTGTCGCGCATTAGTGTCTGCAAACATACCGCTTTCAAAATTAGCAAATGTAAATTTTAGTTCGTTTTTAAAAAAATATTGCAAACTTAATGTTCCAAGTGATCGGTCTCTAAGAAGAAATAATGTGAACGGGCTATACTCGTCAGTGTTAATTAATATTAAGGAAGAAATTGCAGATAATTATTTTTACATATCTGTAGATGAAACCACTGATTCCTCAGGAAAGTATATTGCTCATTTATTGATTGGTGTTCTTAAAGAAGATACCTTACCAAAATCTCATCTTATATCATGCCAGCAACTTAAGAAAACAAATGCTTTAACAATTTCGCGTTTTATACAAGAAACATTAGCAACTTTTTTTCTTCCGACAACTATTCCTTCTAATAAATTACTGCTTATTTTATCGGATGCTGCTCCTTATATGGTGAAAGCAGGACAAAATTTAAAAATATTTTTCCCAGATTTAATACATGTTACTTGTGTAGCGCATGGATTAAACAGAGTTGCAGAGGAAATACGAAAAAAGTTTCCTCTTGTAAATACCATGATATCCAGTGCCAAAAAAGTATTTCTTAAATCTCCTATAAGAATTCAACTTTATAAAGAAATGCTACCTAACATTCCTCTTCCACCACAACCTATTTTACCGCGATGGGGAACATGGTTAGAAGCAGCTAATTTTTATGCAGATCATTTTGTTAAAATAAAGAACATAATTGATACGTTAACAGATGAAAGTTCCCAATCTCTTTTGGATTCTAAACAAACTTTTCAAAGTAACTTGCTTCAACAAGAACTTTCATTTATAAAATCAAATTTTAGTTTTGTTCAAAAAACAATTACTCAGTTAGAATCACCAAAACTGTCATTGTTCGAAAGTATAGCATTAATAAAAGAATTTGCGTCATGTTGTCGGAACGTTAGAGGTAATATTGGAAAAGATATTTTAAAAAAATTTGAAGCTACTATGGAAAAAAATAAAGGTTACCATATTCTTTCTGAAGTAGTCAGTGTTCTAGCTGGAAATATTTCGGAAACAATTAATTTAGAACCAAATGTTTTGGTTAGTTTGAAAAATGCTCCAGTTACATCAGTTGATGTTGAACGAAGTTTTTCCATATATAAATATATGTACTCAGACAGAAGCCACAAGTTTTTGTTAGAAAATTTTGAACACCACTTGGTCATTTATTGTTACCATAATTCTAAATAAGTTTATTCATACTTAAAAATGATGTAGTTACTTAAAATAAATGTAAATCTTAATGAATAGTAGGAAATATTTAGTTATGTACACTTTTTTTTTTTTAAATAAAATTGTTACTATTTTACGATTTTTTTATTTATTTGTATGCATATTTTGTAAAATATTTGCATATTTTCGGGTAAACACGTGCATATTTATGCGCATATTTTCTACATTTTTATTTGCATATTTGCCGAAGTTTAGCATCACATTTAAGGGATTGGTGAAACTCCACTTCGTTGGCTGAAACTTACTTGGTAGCTAACTGCATTACGTCTTGGTACTTGGTTTTTTTTTGCGGGTATTGATGACTCGTACACCATCAAGTTAGTTTCAACTGAAAGATTATTTTTATTGTCCCTCAAAATGTAGTACGATTCAAAAATAGGAATACCAGTTGTAACAGACACATTAACTGTATCCATGTAGTCCTTGCTGTATTCAAAATTCCGGTGTTGAGAAATCTTAAAACTCTGTTTCTGAGAATTCATTATAACTTTTTTAAAATGGTTCTCAAAATGACTGCTAAAGTTGAAGATCATATCTTGATGAAAGATAATGGGTATAAAATATTTGGATGTCTGTTGAATAAACTGACGGTATTGTGTAGGAGAGAAAATTTAGTCTTTTTTTCGTAAAAACTTTTCTATAACACCAAAACAATGGCCACACGGTAAGAAACGGTGCCCTAGTTCAGGAAAACCATGTTGAATATTCTCCAAAGACGTGGTTCTTACAAGAAGATGCAGAAACTGTAGTATCGTTAAATTTTTATTTTGAGCTGCAGCATTATCGGAAAAGAGGTACAGTTGTTTGATATTTTTTAAAAGGATATTTTTTATGTAGTGATAAAGAAAAGATACTTCATTTGATGATTTTCTAGCGGTTATTTCATCGTAAATGTAAAAATTAGCTTTGCTGGTTTTACCCGAAGGTATGCAAAAATTTAAGACCCATAGTTGACGTTTTTAGAATGCTTCGCCGGCCGAAATTTTCGGCAGAGGAATATTCTGCTGCAAATCAAACGTTAAAATTTCTATGTCGTTATTTTGTTGGCTCAGTTTTGTCTTTTCTTTTAAGGCTGTAAAAAAACGACATGGTTTAATCTCGTGTACAAAGCACGTGGTGCTCGTGTGTATTAAGGTATAAAAAATGCTTATTAAAAGCTTAAAATTTTTATTTTAAAGAAGATCTTTTCGGGATTGAATCATTCCATCATAAGTTTAATAAAAAGTTGTTAAAAACATTGTATGGCCACAGAAAAATATTGGAAGGACATCAGTATTAAAAAATAATCCTTATGGTATTTACAAAGGTAAATGCAATAGACTGTTAACTTTGTTAATTAATAAAAACTGAAAATGGGGGCATCTTACATGACCCCCTGGAGCTGGTGAGGTTTTATCGACTTACATTACCTCTGATCTGTGCTGGAGTCTAGGGCTAACTGACTTTAATACTGATGTCCTTCGAATGTTTTTCTGTGGCCATACAATGTTTTTAACAACTTTTTATTAAACTGATGATGGAATGATTCAATTCCGAAAAGATCTTCTTTAAAATAAAAAGTTTAAGCTTTTAATAAGCATTTTTTATACCTTAATATACACGAGCACCACGTGCTTTGTATTCAACAGGTATACTAGCCACTCCTGGATATCTCCACTTCATGGTTTTGTTCCAGTTTCACTTTTGATCTCATGTACTTTCTTTCCAAGTCGTAAATTTTCCTTTTCAGTATCGTCAAGAGCTGGATCTTAAAGGCTATTGTGTAACATGTCACATCTTTTTCAGGTGTCTCAACAAGGCGTCCCAAAACTATATTTAAAATTTGCTTTAAAATACCTTACATAAAAATCGTAGGTTACTTTAGGTTTATAGTTTTTATCAACAACACTTTCCGGTTTATTCACTTGCAAATAAAGTTCATGCATCTTTTTCACTCGGCTATAATATGACTCACGTCGTGAAAAACTTTTTATGTGAATATCTACCTTCTACAGTAAATCTTTTGAAATGCGGTTTTTTCTCTTTTTTTGTTTACCTTGGTTGTTGTTCGGGGGTGATATTAAGGATAGTTTAAATCTGTTTGTCTCCTATTTCATTAAAGTTTACTAAACTGCTTGCCCCTGTTCTTCGTCCACCTGTTCAAAACATTTAAACTTACATTCACAATTAGCTTCACTTTGCCTAGTTCCCACACTACTACCTTTCCGGCTAGCATAACTTTTTCCTTCTGCAATACACTTTTTCTTAATGTTCCGTTTTCACTTAGCTTGATCAACACTATTGTTCTGAAGCTATTTTTTTGTGGCATTTTAAAGTAATTACTATTTAAATGGGAATAAGCCACAATAATTAAAGGTTAAAGTACGTTTATTGACGTTTCAATTTCCACTTCGGAAATCGTTCTCAAAATACATTTTGAGTATTACTACTTACTTACGACTTCTATAAACTGTGTTTCGCAGTGATAAGTTCTCAGTTTGAAGTAATTTCAAGTTTTGAATCCCAACGGTAATATTGTATATTGTAATTTAAACTGCTTATGGGATTATCCCGTGTATTAAATAAATAAATAATTCCTTATATTTACGTATATTTTCTTTTCTTGCCATGATTACAATAGATAAAAACAATAATTTAAAATAACAAATAAAGTCGTAGTTTTACGTCTGAGATTAGTTACTTGTTTTATTTTAATCACCATTTTCTCGTATTTAAGGTAAACTTTTAAAAACAGTTTGGTACATGCTCATTGATATAACATTAAAGTTTCTCTAAAATGAATATTGTATTCGTTAATCACGTATGATTACTACCCTAATAACAAGTGCGATCTAAAACTTAGCTCGTAAATGAATGTATCCCGGAAAACGTGTAATAATTCCAAGCAATTACTAACGTGCACGTACTGCAATTAACTGGGTGGGAAATTTAATGGATTGAGAATGTACGTCGATGAAATTCAAAGTAATAATCCTAAGAAATAACCAGATCTCCTTAACTAAGTTAATAATAGTAACAATTAAACAGAATTGCAGTAGTTTATGAGTATGGATAAAAAACTTTTACAGTGTAATTTTTTATATTTTATTAGGATTTCAAATTTCTAAAAAAAATAAAAAGAAAATGTTGAAAAAAAAAACAAATCATCGACCGACAAAATCACAACACACTACAGTCGGTTCACAATTTGTTGATAGCTCACTACAAGTTTAACCCTAATTAGAAAACTGAAATACAGAGAGGATAGGTAATATGATATAATAGTAAAAACCAACCTGGTTTTTATTATAAAATACAATACCTTATAATCCTATTACGGGGGTATTTTGAATGGTTAGAGATGAACGACCAGTGTCGTAGAGTATATGATTGAAACATTTATTTATTTGAACTAAATAAATATATTTTTTAAATTGTACTTATGTAAATTGTATTTTTTAATGAAACTTATTTATTTTAGTCAAAAATAAAAAGTTTCTTGCCATTTGTAAAAGATACATTTATTTAATTTAGGAAAAAGGCGCCAAATGTCGCCTGGCAAAATTTCCAATGTGTTTTATATGTATCCAATATTTTCGAATCCGGAGAAAACTAATAAATATTTTTGAAAAATTTAAACGCAGAATGAAAGATTACATTATTACTCAGGGCAGAAAGTCCCTGAAAACTTTTACAATGTTTATTTTAATATATTATGTAACAGGGGTGAAAATAAAAGAGAAAATATAGTATAATTTTTAATTGAAAATATTGCATGCAAAAGAAACTTTTTATTTATTCTAAAAAATATTTCATTCTGCCTTTAAATTTTTCAAAAATGCTTTTTAGTTTTCTCAGGATTTGAAAAAAAAAACACATTTAAAACACATTGAACATTTTGACAGGCGACATTTTGCGCCTTTCCCCTTTAATACCTTACGATTACAACTACTATTACTTACCTTATATAATTACGATTAGAAAACTATTCAAATTCAAAATAAATAGGATCAACTTCGGAATCCGAGTCGTCTTGAGGGTTAATAATTAGGTTAATAATCTCTACGGTCGCATCAATTATGTTATCAAGATCCCACATTTTTTGTTCTCCTTCTATTACATGTCTTACTGCATCTTTCTAGTTTTGTTCTGTAATATGTTGTAAAGACTCGTATAACAATTCACGTACAGCTTGTATTTTATATGACGTATTTTTTCTAGCCACATAACTTTTCATTTGTGCCCAAATGAGTTCAATTGGATTTATTTCGCAGTGGTAGGGCGGAAGTCTAAAGACTGTGATGTTTCGCCTTTTCTCTATTTTTTTGTCAACTACGTATTTCTTAAACTTAGATTTGTGTTGCCGGGCAATTTTTAAAAGTTCTGCTTTTACCATTCCATCTTCGTAAGGCAGATACTTATTCCGCAGCCAGTCAAGAATATCCTGTTTCTTTCACGCATTCGTTAGAAGTCTTTCTACTAGTCGTGAATGATAAGGTGCATTATCTAATACTATAATTGAATTTGGTGGTATGTGTTCAATCATTTGCTCAAAATACTCTTCGAACACATCAGCTGTCATCTCCTCGTGATAGTCTTTTGTGCTTTTGGAATAAAATTCCAACAAACCATGCTTAACAAATCCTTTTTCACTGCCAATGTGAGAAATTATTAATCTACTGCCTTTACCAGAAGGTGGGGAGATACCAGTAGACCAACCTTCCATAAAGGCTTGCCTGGAGCTTAATATATTTTTATCTGACCAAATTTTTTTTAGAGTATGACCTGAGTTTACCCACGTTTCATCCTGGTAGAAGATGGACCTTTCTTCAGCCCGGAATTTTTGTATGAATCTTAGATAATTTATTCTCCAACATCATCTTCTCCTCTCGGTCAATCAAAAGCGATTTTCGGTCTGATTTCTCCCACCGGAAATTTAATTCTTTTAAAACTTGCCACAATTTAGTTCGTCCGATATGAGGCAAATCCGGGTCGTCTCTAATTTCTTGTAAAATTTTGTTTAGGTTTTATATTTCTTTTTTGAAAAAAAAATACATGAATTTTCCTTCGAATACCATTTTTGGCAAATTCATTAACGTCAATAGGCTTTTTCCCTCTCTTTAAGTTTTCGTTTGTGTTTGGGTTAGCTATACCATGTTTTTTTCTTTCTGATAGGAACCTATATAAAGTTGACTCTCCTACGCCAGTCATGTTGGCACAACTTTCGACTATGTTGCGAACAGTGTTTGTGGGATTCTGAGAAACCAGAGTATCGTGAACATTCAGGACAATAATTATATAGAAAAAAATTACCTGCGATTGTTTTACAAAATCAGTTATTGACAAGCAAAACTTTCTGTTAATATAATCTTATCGTAATATAATACATAAAATTTGTTTTCCAGGATGTCTTGAAAATTTATTTACATGGTCTATGTATTTATTTTTATTTTTCTCTTTGGCTGTACAGTATTCACTGCCTTCCCTCGCTCAACCATTTCCATCTCTCTCTCTGTTGTCTTATTCTTTATCGTTTAGGCCTTCGTTCCTCCAGGGGTCGTCTCCTTTTCCTCCTTCCTATGGGGCTCCATTCGGTTATTCTCTTTATCCATCTGCTGTCGCTAGTTCTTCTTACATGTCAATACCACTTTAGTATTTTTTGTTCTATATATGTTAGTATGTCTGTTTCTATTGATGTTTTTTGCTTTATTTCATTATTACTTCTCCTATCCATTATTGTTACTCTGCAGCATCTTCGCAGGCATTCCCTCTGTTGCTACTATCTTACTGCTGTTTTTCTTGTTTATAATCCAATTTTCAGCCCCATATGTCATAATACTTCGCACTAATGTTATGTAAATCTGTATTTTTGTCTTTAAATTTAGGTGTCTATCCCACCATACTGGGTTAAGTTGTCGGATTGCTGTTCTTGTTTGTCCCAATCTTTGTGTAATTTCTTTCTCTGTTGTTGCCTTCTTCGTGATTACAACTTGCTTCTTCCGACATTCAAATTACACAAATCTTTTTTTTTTTCAACGGGCAAAACCTGACTTCCTTCACTTCAATCAACAGTCTTCTGGGTTGAACCGCGTCGATTGTTATTGAGCCGAGCTTTCGACATCCTCTTAGATGTCTTCTTCAGGGCTTCCGAGGTCTCATTCTCCCGAATCCCCAGACACCACTACACTGATCACAAACTAGTAATGCATTGGTTTTTATCTTTATCTTGATAGTATATGTGGTTTATTTTTTTTTTAAACAACATCAAAAACATTAGCCTTGTTTACTGATATAAAACATATTTTATAGAAGGAAACCTTAGTCGAAGAAAATCTTTATATAACCACCAATGTTTTACATCTTTATTTAAATTTCCCTTTGTCGTGGGTGATAAATCGTTTACATGGCAAAACAATTTATTAAACATAAACACTGAAACGCAAGACAAACGTCGTCGAGCGTCGCTAACACAACTGATTAATATCGTATTAGATGAAACAAGCCACGTATATGAAATTCATGTCAACTCCTAATCTAATCTCTCTAGAATTTGTCAGGAAAGAGGTGTTCTATATGCAGATGCAATACTTCGTCTTCCATTAAGCTGACTTTAAATTTTCATTTAATTTGATTTTGTGTCGCTAAAAGTTTTTGGTATAGATAATTTGCAGAGACAATTTCTAATTAAAATCGAGTTTGTTTTGAAATTATTAGATTAAATTATTCAAACCGCAATAAAGTAACTTTTTAATATTTTAATCATTAAAGTTCAGATTACGTTTATGCAAAATGCCTTTTTATTTATTTCTTTTAGGTGTGTTTTGTACATTTAGCATTTTTTTTCGTCAATTCTATAATGTGTGCCAAATACGATTATTTGGATCAAAATGAAAAAGTAAATAGAAACAAAAAATGAGACAACGAAAATAAGTGGAAAAAAAAATGGGATGGCTGCCTTTGGAAAACTGAAAAATATGAGAGAATTCTGTTGAAATATCAACATTTTTTTTGCTAATTTAGTTTCCTCTCGTAGTTGGTCAAATTACGTTAACCTAAATAACTTCTACTAACGAACAATAGACTGTTTTTGAACAATAAACAATACACAATGCATGTCATCTCACAAAAATGCATATTGCGTGGGCAGCTACAATGTCTACACGTCGCGATAATTATAATCAATACACTCTTTGTAAAAACTTACCACTTGGAAATAACTATAAACTGATTTATTCATTTTTTCACCTCCGGACCATACTTACCCGCTCAGACAATATGCACAAAATCACATTATTTAATCACACTCGTATTTTTACAGATAAAGATAACTTTTCTATTTTCGTGCTTGTTAATTAATATAAATTGTAATATATCGTAGTATGGACTCGTTTTTTTTTAATTAGTAACAATAAAGACTTGTTAGTTTGTATTTTACATCTGGTGCTTATTAATTTGGTAGTAGTTTCTTGAAAAAATATTTTAACCCATGTTATGTATATTCACAGTTATAAACAACCCACCACCTCCTGAACTCACGTCAAAAAACACCAACTAGACAGATTGTTAATACTACCCAGAAGAAAACACCAATCTTAATCTGCGGATCAAATCTACACATGGCATACACACAGCAGCTTAATACTTGAATTTACTTGTGCAAAAAGCGACATGGATACACCACGAACTGAACACAAACCAACATATAAAACAAATATTCCCCTGCTCATTCGCCAACTTATTGCTGAAAAGCGTCGTGCAAGAGGATCCTGACAAAGATCTATAAACAACACAGTTATACATATATTCAATAGATTACGTAGGTAATTTGGAGTAGCCATGGAGTAGCCATCATAGTTGCAAACAACGAAACCTTTGAATATTATATTACAAACCTTACAAAAAATGATCAGACGTTATAGAAGACGACTAAGAAGCTTAAGAAACCATACACAACTATCCTTTCGATCTTTAAACCAAATGGCGAATGGAACTGTTCCTATAAAGAAAAAGCGGACGTCTTTGCTGAATATCTTACAAACGTATTTTAAATAGTGCCAGCAGACCCTGATGAAGAAGAAGAAGAACTAATTAGCGCAGCATGTCAAATGTCCCTACCAATTAAAAGTTTTACTCCTATAGAAGTAAACAAAGAAATAAAAAAAAACTAACTAAAGGCCGCAGGTTATAATTTAATCTCAGCAGAAGTACTTAAACAACTTTCTCGCAAGACCATTACTTTGCTAACAGTTATTAATAGCATGCTAAGCTTATCATACTTTTCAAAAAAATGGAAATTTTCTGAAATCATTCTGATCATCACGCCAGAAAAAGATCCCAATGAAGTAACATCTTATCGACCCATTAGCCTACTCCTAACCGTAAGCAAAGTTTCTGAAAGATCGCTGCTACAGAGAATATACGCAAATCATGAATTGCTAACATTACTACAAAAACATCAGTTTGGTTTTCGGGAAAATCACTCTACTACCCAACGAGTTCATCGAATAATAAATTAAATATCAAGAATCTTGAAGAGAAAAAATACTGCAAAGCTGTATTTCTACACGGTTTACAAGCATTTGACAAAGTCTGGCACAGAGCTCTGCTTTACAAAGTAAAAGTAGCACTATCCAGTAACTATTTCCTCCTACTTAAATGTAGGAGGAAATGTAAACTGTAAAATTCAAATACCAGTAATCCAATCTTTGTCCTATCATTTCCGAAGTCCTGCAGGGTAATGTTCTAGGGCCGCTGCTTTCCTAACTCTACACAGCCGATAAACCAGACACTAATAATACTACAATCGCTTTCTTTTCTGAGGACGTAACAATACTAGCTGTACAATCAAGACCCCATACAAGCTTCACAAAACCTGCAACATCTTCTGGACGTACTCAGTGATTGCTATACAAAATGGAGAACAAAAGTAAATAAAACAAAATCAACTCAAATAACATTTACCAACCGTCACAACATATGCCCACCTGTAAGAATGGAAAACGTAGGAATACCAACAGTAGCAGACGCTAGATACCTTGGATTCCATCTTGATCAACGTCTCACTTGAAAGAAACATATCCAGACCAAAAGAAAACAGCTCGACCAAAAGTTCCGTCAAATGTATTGGCTTCTTGGACGTAAATCAAAATTTAACATCCAAAACAAAATTATTCAATTTGTCATACTCAAACCTATCTGGTTCTATGGACTACACCTACGGGGCTATGCAAAGCCATCATTCTAAATATCCTTCAAAGATTCCAGTCTAAAGTGATAAGATCAATAGTGGATGCACCGTGGTACGTTAGTAATCAAATACTTCAATATGTCTTAAAGAGTCCTTTCATCAGAGAAAAAATCCATTGAGCCATGGAGTCATAACATGAACGTACCATTCACTATAAAAATGGGCTAATAAAAAAATTATTTAACAATGGTCCAACCACAAGAAGATTAGATAGAACCTGGCACGAAGATCTACTTTAAAACTAAACCAAAATAGAATTTACGTGAGAATCATTGGATGTCTCTCCTTCACGTCCAAAACATGTAACACATTTACTAAATATTCTGTAATGATGTAAATTATAAATAAACATAATTATAAAAAAATGTTATATATGTGAGATAAGAACAAGATTCCCGCACAAGTTCTAACCTAAATATTTAATTCTTATATCCTCTCTATCCTAACATATGAAGCTCAGACGTAGATATTCACTAAAACTAATTTGGAAAACAACACATTTGGATCGACATATTTGAATCAACTAATGCTGGACATTTTACTTCAGGAATATAAAAACTGATTTATCGGTTAGAAAGAGAGAGAACAAAAGTAAAAGACGTTATTGAACAAGCAGCTTCATTGAAATGGAAGTGGGATGAATACAACGAACGCCTCGTAAATGTTAGACAAAACAGAGAATTAGGAGTGTTGCAGGACCAACATAGAAATATCTGGCAAGGGAACAGAGAATTAGGAAGAGAAATGGGAGAGGCCTATATTTGAACTATCCAAGAGAAAAAAGAGTTCTAACCGTTCTAACTACTTTTTCTAAAGGTTTTGTTTTGATGAGTTCCGAAAAAGTCATTTACCATAGTTAACTACATGTTGTAGTTAACTATGGTACATATTTAAATTTATTGTCAAGGTTACTTTTATAATTTACTT
Source organism: Diabrotica undecimpunctata (assembly GCF_040954645.1). Taxonomy (NCBI): domain Eukaryota; kingdom Metazoa; phylum Arthropoda; class Insecta; order Coleoptera; family Chrysomelidae; genus Diabrotica; species Diabrotica undecimpunctata. The sequence continues at coordinate 192,728,702 of NC_092803.1, forward strand.
AGAACTTTTGACTAATTAGAAATTAATATATTATTTTGGTAAAACAAAAATTGGATAAATCGCTTGCTGAGAACATTAGTGACGTAACTCAAAAATTGCCAATTCTGACTTTACCTATCAGATATTTTCCTAATAGCCATCTTGATATTATGCATTATTGACGGAAGGATAATTGTACTATAAACCACTAGATGGAGCTATATGTCAGTAATGTTCTGTGACGTTTAGCTCTGGCTCGGCGTGTATTAGTGGCGCAAGTCAGTTTATGCTAGACATCGACGAGAATACGTATCATAAACTTAGATACTAGTGACGAATTTTGACTTACGTCAGTAGTGTACTAACTTGGGGCATTATTTTTTAAACTATGAAATACAAATTCTCGCTTTACGTCAGTCGTGCGTGATAAACTAATCAATTATTACTATTACCGTTGACTAAAAGTATTTATTTATTTGTGTCAATTGTTTAGAAACATTAACTTTGTGCTAATTGGTGCCAAAAATAAGTACAAGAGGAGATAAGATGCTTTTAACTACGAGGATAAAGTGAGTATCTGTTTATTATTTGTGATTTTAAAACTTTCATTATTGCAAGTAACAGTTTGGATCACTAAAACTTTTCTACTTACCTACGTCCTACATTATACTCTCACGGTATTTTACTAAATATTTCTTCAGGTTACGATGCGTGCAAGGTAATGAACAAGGACCAACTAATTGGATAATTGACGACAGCAATAACGATGAAATTCCGATTAGACAGTCTGCTAGTATGGAATCAACAAATGTTATGGAAGTAAGTCCTAAAACTAAGTAAAGAAAGAGAGCTAGAAATCCTGCACGTTGAAAAAGGAATACCTACAAGAGACTGAGAAACACTGGTAAGGAATATACAACACTGTCAAAGGGTAAATTAATTACTGCAAGAAAGGTTCTTCCTCCCTGTAATATAATATGTAGAAGTGTACTACAAAATGTATCTCTACTCTAAATACCCTCTAGTGAAGAAGGGAAAAACTCGTTATTTGACAAGTTTTGGGGATTGGCAGATTTACACAGTCAAAGATCTTATGTAATGAACTGCATGCGTCCTATTCAAAAGAAATACATCAAAGCAGCATCTAGTAACACGAGGTCGCGAGGACTAAATAAAGCTTACTACTTTACAACACAAGACGAACCTCGTCAAGTTTGTCAAAAATATTTTATTTCGTTAGGAATCAGTGAAAGATTCATTAGAACCACAGTTTCAAAACAACAAGACGGGTTTTTTGAAAGTGAGAAGAGGGGTAAAACAGGTAAAAATAAGGTACCCGAAGAAATAAAAAATGGTATGCACGAACACCTGTTGTCAATACCTGCAGTAGAAAGTCTTACACAAGAGCGAATACTCAGGAAAAATATATCGATGGAGGCAAGACACTGACCGATCTGTACCGTGATTATGTTCAGTGGTGTAATGACAACGGAAAGTTGTCTATGTATACGTATATCTTCAATTATGAGTATAACATGCCATTTCATACTCCAAAGAAGGACCAGTGCCTTACATGTACAACTTTTTTGTTGCAATAAAAGCAATATTGGTGACTTATTTCAGGTAGCTTGTTTCGATTTACAAGCAGCTCTACCTCTTCTTAAAGGTGACGTTTCAGCTTTTTATTATTTAGTTTTTTATTTTAAAAGTCTCGTTTAAATTGCTACAATTTTACAATTTGTAGCCTTCAACATAAAGGACTGGGTCCTGTAGCGTGCTATATTTGGCATGAAGGAGAGGGGAATCGTCCTAAAATTCTCTTTAATTTCGAATTTATCGGATATTTTTGGTTTTAAGTTTTGATTTTGTATACCTCACAGTTTTTTAAATAAAAATTAGATGAAATGTCTTGGATTTATTTATAACGTTCGACATAACTTGAATAATTTTTGTGTAACCAAAGTTATTTTAATAGCCATGCTTAAAACAAGCATGGTTTTAATAAAATACATCCAAATTACTAAATTAATACGTCACTAGTACCTCACAAAATTGCAAAACTTACTCATACTTTAATGCATTAATGACGTAACTTACAAAAAAAAAATAGTAAAAAATACCTATTTCAGCAGTTAACAAGTGAATTCTGTGAACTGACAACTTACCTTGATGAATGAAATCGAAAATACTTCAATAAGTTATTCAGCTACCGAGCAATCAAATATTGTATTTTCGCTAAAACTTTAAACGCCGTTTACTACAAACTACAATTTTTAAGTTACGTCACTAATGTTCTTAGCAAGCGAAATATCCTGAACAGCCTCTGCCTCGACAGTTTCTTGCTAAAACGACGAACTTTAAAATAACTCAAAATTACGCCTCGAGTTCTAAAGAAAATACAGACTTATTATACACACCCGCTTATAGCAGGAATCTTTGTGAATAAAAGTATAAAACACCCTCTTAGAGATATATTTTAACGCCCGAAAAGAAGAAACAAAAGTTGAAAACGTAGTGTGTGGTAAATGAGTCCTGCGGGAAAAATAATTTAAGGCATTTAAAGCAATACAAGCAACCAAGATCCGCACGACCCTACCCAGCTGGGAATTTAATAGTCGAAAAATATTGCGAATTTTTTATATACTTCTAGAATTTTTTTTAAGGCTTTGTTTAAATTTTTAATTAGAAACAGAAGAATACAGTAATAATAAAAAAGTGTGATAAACAAAGTTTTATAAATAAGAACATAGATTTAAATTATTTTATTTATAATTTTTGTTTCATGAACTATGTAATGTCATAAACGTCACATTCTTTTTATCATTCTTTTACTAATTATTTTAAATCAATTTTCTTTCGATTTTATTCATATATTAACTTTATCTTTATGGCCATCTTAATCCATTAGTGCCTGAATTTATTTGTTACCAAGTTTTCGATTGAATAAATTAAAATGACCAGTTAAAGACTTTTTTTTTTAAACTACATTTTTCCATAATTTTTTGAGAAATATGTAATTACAGTCCAAACATAAGCCAGCATCACATTTTGCACACACTGTTTTTGTACTTTTCTTTTCTGGGTGTACCCGTACTACGGGTAGACCCAGAAATACGTGTTAGGGAGTGGTAAGAGACTAAAATTAAATCGAAACGCATCCATTTTCGTATATTTATCGTCCTTACTCGACGCAATGAGTACAAGAAAGATGGTAATTTTCATGGGTAAATTGTTGATGCATAGTAGAATATAAATATTTCCAGCATCGCTCTTAATGGCTTGATTAATAGTCCATGAAATGAAGCATTTCACCTCGCAATTGTTTCGTCCTGCGTGGATTGACTTGAAATTATAACAGAAGGTAGGTAATAGCCTAAGGATCAAAATCTATATCGAACCAAAGTGCGCCAAAGCCTTGGGGGTGGTTGCCATCCCATCTCGGGGGTGAAAAATTTTTTTTACGTTTTAACCACAGATTTCGATTAAAAAAGTGATTCTAAACAAAAAATGTTCTATACATTTTTTTTATAAAACTAATATTTTTCAAGTTATTCGCGATTGAAAGTAACAACTTTTAGACGAAAAAATCGATTTTTCGCGAATAACTCGAAAGTGGTGCATTTTATCAAAAAAATTGTGGAGAACAAATTTGTAGCTTTTAAAAAGACAAATACGTTTTATTTTTTAAAATGTTTTTGCGATATAATAGGAACCGAAATACGGCCTATCAATGTTCAGCGGTTTTCTTCAAATGCCAAATTTGAAAGATTCAAAGTCAAATATCGGGAAAATGGTGCATTTGTGGAAGAAAACTCATACCTATTATATATATATAAAAAAAAAGACTCTAGCTCAAACATTGAGTGAGTTTTGATGAAAATAAGGTCAATACCTCATTTTTTTACGAAAAAATCGATGAAAACAATCCCCTAACTACCCCCATAATTAAAATCGATCTTCACCCTTCTGCAATTCTCTTTATACATGTATTGTTAATACGTCCAAGAAGTTTGATCCATTTAAAATGCTTAGTTTTAGAAAAAGTACAGCTTAAAGCGAGAAACGATTTACAATTTCATATGTTTTACCCTTCTTTTTTTAAATATCCCCGAAAATACTGAATATATGAAAAAAATAAAAATGTTTTAAATTGTAGCTTTTTTAATGACTAAATTTTTCCTTTATTTAGATTTCTTGTACAATAAATATTTGGCGAGATATAGCCGTTTAAAGCATCGATTTACGATCAAGCACCATCTTTTTCGAGCCCTTTAAACTCACCCCATTTAAAAACCAAGGGTTCCAGAAAGATTTAATTCACAGATCCTTGTAGCTCTTAAAAACCTCTACAAAATCATTTTTGAAGAAACACTCTATCTTTAAAAATGAAGGAAATACGTTAAAAAAACCAATTAATTTTTTTTATAAAAGATTTGGAAGCTTTTCTCGAGCAGATGCGGTACGAACAGTTTATCAAAGCTACAACGAAAAACTGTGCGGTTAAGCTATCATCCCTTCTGCCCACTGTTGATGCCTTAGATGAGCATTCAAAAGGATGCTATTACCAAATTCAACAGTGGCTTGGCAATGAAAATATCAGAGCAACAGATTGGGGATGGTATTCCAAAGATGGTTTGTTATTACCCGTACGCATGAACAAACAATCTGCACCCGATGAACTTTTGAAAATTTTTTTTTGCCAATGCAAAAAAGGATGCGGCGTTTCATGTGGGTGCAGAAAAGTTGGTTTATACTGTAACTCTACTTGTTCTGGGTGCTCAGGTGAAGGGTGCAATAATACTCCACCAATAATTGAAGAAGATGAGGATGACATAGATCACGATGAAGATGTAATTGATGACGAATAAAATTAATATTATAATTGTTTTACCTATAAATGTAAATATTTTCAACTATTTATGTAAACGTATAAGAATATATGGTGCCTTTTTATGTTGATAAATTTTTTTGTATTTAATTCTACTTTTTTCAATTTATTTTTATTAAATTAGTTTATAAAAACTGCAATGCTGTAAAGGGTGATTTTCAAAAGTTAAAAAGTTGCAAAATTTTGGCAAAAAATTGTTTTCACCTATAGCACTCATAACAATTGATTTTTAAGGGTTGAAAATTTATGAAATTATATTTTAAAGTATAAAAAAATCACTATTTAACTAATCCAAACCAAATTTCACTCATCTTAAGATTTGTAATGTTATTTTACAATTTTTGAAAATTAGGAGTAGTTTTCACCCCTAAGAACAATCAGGGTTCATCAGCATGACATAAACTATAAGGCAGAGGGTGAGTTGAGCTTAAATCCAAATTTTTGTCCAAATCGATCCAAGGCGAAATTATTTTTTTAGAATTAGTAATTTTTTTACATTAATCTATAACAAGGGTTGCTTTTTAAGGGTTGAAATATGATGGAACTCTATTCAAAAGTATAAAATAATCATTATTTAGCTAATTCAAACCAAATCAAATATTCAGGTTTAATATGTTATTTTATAATTTTTGACAATTAGGGGTAGTTTTCACCCCTAAAACCCTTCAGCGCACTTCGGTTCGATATAGATTTTGATCCTTGGGCTATCACCTACCTTCTGTTAAAATTTCAACTCAATCCATGCAGGACGAAAAAATTGCGAGGTTTTAACTTTTTTCGAGCTTCATTTCCTGAACTATAAGCCTGAGTATACAATTTACTTTAATTGCTATCGACACATTTAACTTCATCGTATCAATAATAATAAATAATGTTAAAAAACTACCAATAATAAAATATTTTATTAAAATTGAAACAAAATGCACGCAGAGGACTATTTTTATGACGGGTGTAGTAGACCCTGTGCGACTACTGATACACCAAATTAAATTGCGTCTACTGAAAGGTTAAATGAAAAATAAATACAATATTAAAGTGTTTTAATAAGCTAGTTCATTGTAATTTATATACAAAAAAGTATTAGAATGAGACTTAAATGTACCATATATTTACTTTCTGGAATTGATATTAAGAAGAAAATGTTCCCAAATTGTCCCATACTAAAAACGAAAGGTGATCGACAACTTGTCTTAAATCAATAAAAGAAACTAAAAGTTGTTGAGTTGGGCCATAAACTTCACTTACTTATTCAGACACTTCTGTACGATGGAAATACAAACAACAGCAAGCTAAGCTATTCAGGTCCCAAAGTTAAGGCCAAGTAAAGAAGTCTCAAGGCGCGAAAAAACTAAACTGAATTAATTGTTATTTACCTAACTCTCCAAATAAAAGTTTTCCAACATAAACTCAGAAAGAAAAACAATTAGCCTGTATCAGAAGCTCGTCTAAAGTACCTACTTGTGTAAACTTTTCTGCAAAATGAAACAATTCGACAAAAGGAGGAACGAAAACGGGAAAAAGTAATATAATTAAGTTAATAACTGCCAGTTACTTAGCAGCGGTATATTCAGGGAGGGATGTATATTAAGGCCAAGACAAATAAAGCCTTTATCTACAATGTTTCACAGTGACTAAATTTAACACGTTGCCGGAGTTTAAATTTTGACTGGCAGCGGAAACAAACTGTAAACAATATTAACGTGTTTTAAGAGCCTTCCTTTGTCGTGAGCTTCAAATGAAGGGGTCATATATTATACCTCCCTTCGTGTATACAATAATTATATAATAAATATGTTTTTGATAAAATATATGTTGGTAAGAATCAAACTAACAAAAGAATGGAAAAGAAAAGTATTTTGGAGTGTGTAATTTATTTCCTAGCTGAGTGCTTTTATCTTACAAAGTCATCCTTAGAGTGAATGTGTTGCTTGTGTGAGTCCATTTCAAAAGGTAAAAGAAATAATAAATTAGACTTACTCACAATCAATTTAATTTAACTAATCAGACGACCGGTTTCGCTTTCTACAATATGCAAAGCATCTTCAGGTCACGATACAAAGTTAAATAAATGCTGAGAATAATAAACCCATATTAGGGTGGTGTCTAATAAAGATAAAACAAAGATAGGTGATATAAATTATATAAATACAGTAATTATGCCAATATTACATGTCTGTGGTTTTTCAAAATGAATAAAATGTTTAAGCAGACAAGGTAAGACCCACAATCTGGTAAAATAGTCTATTAAACTGTAATGAATTAATAAATAAACAAATAAATAAAACATTATTTACATGCCGGTACTCTATTAATTGATGGTTGAAAGAACATGGTTCAAACTATCTTGTATTGTTGATTGGAGAACTCAAGTCAACTATTGTAATTGTTTAACAGTAAACGGGGAAGTTTTCCACAATAAAGATTTTAATCACCACTCAATGTCTTCGTAGTCAGCCTCGGTTATCTTTCTTTTGTACACTTGCCTTGTCAAATACACCACAATGTTTTAATTATCAGCTTCCACCATTTTAGAATATTTTTCTTCTTAATAGTATTTATAAATCAGTAAAATATTGTTCTTTCTTCTTTTCTATTTATTCTTTTTTCTAATAATCTTTTTTTTTTCTTCCAATCTCCAATCACAATATCTATTATATAATTTTAATTTTCAATTAATACTCTCTTCCATTCTCCAATCACAATATACATAACATAATTTTTAATCTTCAATAATATTCTCTTTATTCTGTTTCTTAATCTTCATCTAATATACTAAATCACTGGTAACTGTGTATCTTAACTGAACTATTCTGACTTACTGAACTTACTGAACTTACTATATTGAACATCTCACCAACTGACTGACTGACTTTAATCCAAATCGCATCATATTTATATCATTTTTTCTGTTCACGAATGTTCTTGAAAAAATATGTGTTCGAATGTTTCTATTTCATAGACATAACCATGTTCGCGAAGATTCTACTGCGAACAAAGGTTAAATTCTTTCTATTGACATCCCCTTTTTATATTTCTAGATAATTCCTTCCCATTCTATATAGAAGATTACTATTCTAACTAAAATTCTATCGAGAATTTTATGAAAATTTAGGCTTTTCAAATCAGAATATACTTAAATATATAAATTATATTATATTATATAAATTAAACATTTTAAATTAATAAATGAAACTATTTTTTAATCCTTAATTATTTATAAAAGTTTCTACAATTTATTTACTTGCGTGTATACTTGGTTGCCTACAAAGATGGTGCACTTAAATATATTTACAATATCATAATTATTAAAATAACTGAATACATTGCAACTTCAACACTTTTTAAACTTATTATTATGTTAATTTCTTAAGAATGCCCTCATATAAATACTTTTTATAACTAATATTATCTAGTATATAACTTATAAATTATTTTTTTTAAACACTATCTTTGTTTCTCCTATATTTAATATCATCTCAATATATATATATATATATATATATATATATATATATATATATATATATATATATATATAAATATATATATAAATATATATATATATATAAATATATATATATATATATATATATATATATATATATATATATATATATATATATATATATATATATATATATGCGTGTATTTTAAAGAATCTTTTTGATAAAGGTAATACATTGGACATTATAAGCTTAGAAATACCAGTTGAATTTAATTTGAAAGTTTAATAGTAAATGTTATAAACTGTTTTAGTAATATTTTTCATTTTCAAATAAGTATTTTAACCAATATATAACTTTTTTTATAGTTTTTTGATCAATAAACTAATCCAAAATTTTCGTTTCAGGTCATGGCTTCTCAAAAACAAAAAGACGTCCTAAGCGGAGAAAAAATCACATAAATTTACAGATGTAAATACATCCATGCAATGCAGTATGATTAACAGCACACCGATATTAGTTTTACTATCGTTTACACCACTAATTTTGTGCTGTCCATTCCCCTGCATCTGCCGCTGGAAAAACGGGAAACAAACCGCAGAATGTGTCAATAAAGACCTTTTAGTTATCCCGGAATCCCTGGACGCCGACACTCAAGTCCTTGAATTCTCCGGAAACAATTTAAGGACACTGCACCGAGAGAAATTCCTGAAATTAGATCTGATAAATTTACAAAGGATCCATTTAAGTAGATGTAGAATCAGTGTAATAAACGGTCAAACCTTTAAGGGTCTTACGAATCTCGTAGAGCTTGATTTGTCGGAGAATTTACTTGAGACGGTCCCCACAGAGTCATTTAAAGACTGTCCTTCGTTAATGAGACTATCGTTGAGTAGAAATCCTATAAAAGAACTCGACCAAAATGCTTTCAAATACTTATCGTTTTTAAATATGTTAGAACTAAGCAATTGCGATATATGGAAGGTACATACACATGCTTTTGAAGGGTTGTATAGTTTAGAATGGCTACATTTAGAGTCGAATAAAATGCGATTATTTCCTGCTCATATTCCTGCTAGTTTAAAAGGAATACAACTTCAAGGCAATCCATGGGAATGTGACTGTAATTTGCAAGATTTTCACAAATTTCTATTAACATTTTCTTACCCTCTTTCTAATGAGCCAATTTGTAAAATACCGCATTCGTTAGCGGGTAGAAAAATTAAAACACTCTCCAAGAATGAGCTCGCCTGTCTTCCAGAAGTTTCTCCTACTCAATTCTATCTAGAAATCGATGAAGGAAGGAACATTTCCTTAGTGTGCCAAGTGCATGCTATTCCAGAAGCAGCCGTTAATTGGTATTTTGAGGGCCAGTTACTGCAGAACGACACCTTTCTCTCGCCAGAACTCCACTTACTTTATTACGTCGAGCAAGGGCGAGAGGATAAACGTAGTGAGTTGTTCATATACAATGCAAACTCCGGAGATTCTGGAACGTTTATATGCAATGCTGAGAATTCTGCGGGAGTTTCGAACGCCAACTTTACTATAAGAGTTTTATTAAAACAGGGACCGAGACAGGAGGTAGAAGAGATGCCACTCGAATTCGTTTTTATTGTTATATCGGCTACAGTGGCTTCTGTCTTACTTTTATTAGCTATCGGCACTATCTCCGTATTGAAATGTCGGAAAAATTCCCGATTAAGGAGAAAAAGGCACGATTCCAAAGTAGCTTTAGGCAATTCAACCGGAGATACGATTTCTAGAGAAAGTTCAGATACTTTAACGCAAAACAAATCTTCTAATTTCAAACTGGTGAATTACGACGAACTAAAAATCTCACACGTTCACAACGACGAAGATATTGCTTTCGTGACTAATAAGGTACCAAAGTGTTATCCGGATCAGAATCCGGACATAATAAACGGGACAGAAATTATAGAAAATAGTGAGTACTCAGTGATGTTGCGGAGACAGCATTCGGTAGTGAGAAGTGTTGAGTTCGATTATATGACGAACCAGCGTGCTAGTGATTGTAATATGTTTTTTATGCACGGTGATGTTATGCTTAAGCCAGTTGACTGCTACAGGACTTTACCCAATAAAAAGAGAACTGCTGCTGCTACAGGTAAAATGCTTGATTTTTTAAATAGTTTTAATATATGACTGTTTGTGTATTATAGTTTTTTCTGTGTATTAATGCTAAATCGGTTTTTGCCGGTATTTCTCTCTCTACGAGTGAGGTTGAATAGGAGCGATAAATATTTTTTTATATTTTTGAAGTCTCAAAGTTAACATTCTCAGAATAATTTAGCTTGTTTGTAAGATTTTTAAAGGTTTAGTGTTACTTTTGTCTTTGACGACTGAAGTAATTATGAAAAGATAAATCGTGTCAAAATTTTATACAAGATGATCAACTTTTGTGATAAAGTCAGCTATATCTGTGATTATAAAAGATACAAAAAACAATATTTACAAAAATACTAGGTGAAGCTATAAGCTTCATATTTAAAAGTTAGTTACAAATGTACAAGGTCTTTCAGACGACTGTTTCATGAAAGATATTTTTTTATTAAAATACCCTGTATTTTATTTTAAATTTAAAATCTACTTCACTTTCTAGTTGACAAATATATTAACAAATATCTTAAAGCAACACACAAAAAAAAAATAAGAAATTATTATTTTTATTGTAGGAGGAGTTAAAAATGAGCTTCTATAATGTAATACAAGTTAAGTATAAATCTCACCTTGTGAGGATCTATTGAAGCGTCTATGGGGAATTGGTAGCTTGGCATTATTTGTCTTGCAACAACCTAAGGAAAAAAAATGAAGCCTTCAGAAAGATGCTTATCCGACGAACTAGAACAACTGACATGAAAAACGTCAACAGAGAGAAAGAATTCAGGGCATTTTATAAGAAAGTTAAAATCAACAAAAAATAATTCAAAACAATACAGAAGTCAGAATGGCGACCTATTGACAACAAGGAGAGATGTATTGAATAGATGGGTGGAATACTTTAACCAGGCACTTAATATAGAGGAAGAAGAAGGAAACCTGGAAGACGAAAGTGATAAGGTAAGGTGAATCGACGAAAGGGAAGAGAAACCACCAGCGATTTTTGAAGTTAAAGATGCAATCGAAAACTAGCCAGAAATAAATCACCCGGAAGAGATGATCTCCCAGCTGAACTATATAAAGAATATAGACACAGAAATCCTTCCCCAATCCTTGGAATATTGGAAGATTTTGCACGATTCTTAAAAAAGGAGATATCTTTAAATGTTCTAACCACAGAGAAATTACGCGTCCAAATGCAGCGTATAAAATATTTTCCACAGTACTGTGTCACCGTATGGCACTATATGCAGACCGGATAGTAGAGAAATATCAAGCTGGTTTCAGAGGTTGTAAATCGACAATTCATCAGATTGCATTGTAATAAATTTTAGAAAAAACACTGGAATATGGCACTAACACTCATCACATATTTATATGCTACAAAGCAGCCTACGATTCTGTGAATAGAAGAGAAATGTTCAAAGCAATGAATAAGCTAGAAATACTAAATCAGTTGATATATTTAACAAAAATAACTCTTGAAAAAGTTTAATGTAGAGTACGAATTCAGGGGAAACCTTCTGAACCTGTCTAAATCTTCTAAAATAAATTACGGGCTGCGCCAGAGATCCTCTCTCCTGTATACTGCTCAATCTAGCTATTGGCAAATTAATACGTATGTCACAAATCACAACCATTGGTTTAATATAGAGTGTGGAAACCACTTATGGAATAAAATTGTTTGTGTCCTTATTTTAGAAAATAATAAAAAACGTTGAGATACCTTAACTTTTAAATTTAAAAGTGCGCTTTTTAAACATAAATTTGAATATACAGGGTGATCCACGCAAGTCTGGCATAGTCCATAATCTGTTTTTTAAATGAAACACCCTCTACATTTTTATGTTTTTAATCCTTAACAACCTGATCTCAACGAACTATATTATGTAGGGTCTATTATGAATAATACAAGGTGAAATTTTTAAATTAAGTATAATTTTCTTCAAGACAATTAATTTATAGAATACCCGAGGTAATTGATTTGATTACATTAAAATAAATGCTCAAAATATTCTCCACCTTGTTGTTGGCAATAACACAGTCTCCTATAAAACTCGTCTCAAACTTTGTTTAAAGTTTTAGGTGAAATATTCCGTATTTTTGTAGCTATCCTTTCTTTCAGATATTCAATGCTAGTTGGTTGTGTTGCATATACATTGTTCTTGAGATAACCCCACAGAAAAAATCCAAAGGCGTAAGATCTGGCGACCTAGCTGGCCACTTAATAGTACCCCTTCGTCCAATCCATTGATTGAAGAAGATTTCAATCAAGTAATTACCATTAAAGTATAATGGGATGTTGCACCGTCCTACTGGAACCAGGCAGTTTCATGCGGTAGAATCGGATCTATTGGATTGGGATATAAGTTAGTCAATTGAGGAAGAATATCATCTCTTAGCATGCTTAAATATTTTTCCGCTGTCAAATTACCATCTAGAAATATAGGACCAATAATATGATCTATAATACCTGCCCAAACATTCCCTGCCCACCTGCCCACTTTTGAGGATACTAAGTATGTGTCACTCTTCCAATGAGGATTCTCCGCCGACCAATATCTACAGTTTTGTCTATGTCTATTCTATGCTTCATCTGGATCGTCTTCTGTTAGTTCCGGCACAAAAATCAATTTATATGGATGAAGTTTTTCTTCATGGTGACACCTTAGGACAGTTGTGTGACACACATTATTTTAACGTGCAATTTGACGTGAACTTGACGTTGGATTATCTGCGACGCTTAACAAAATATCCACTTTTACCTTATCTTCAATAAAGTTCTATCTTCTTATTAATGTTTTGACATGTCCAAGTTCTCTGAATTGTGCATAAATTTTAGACACAGTACCTTGTGCAATATTAGACAACTGAGGAGACCTCTGAATTAATAAGTTTGTTTCTTCAATTTGACTTCTACAATTCTTCCCGTAACCGATCATCATTAAAATCTCAATTCGGTGGGTCTCAGTTAAATATTTCATTTTTATTTCTGCAAGAAATTAGCTTTTAATTAGGAATTTATTATTTTAGTGTAAAATGTCAACACACCAACAACTGATTGATAACAATCCGCATTATTTACCGATTTAGTTTAATTAGCAGACTATTTAGACAGTTTTTGATAATTCATGACAAAACCTTAAAACCCCAAAACAGAAATTTTCCCCAATAGACTGACACTTAGAGTAGAAGTGTATTTAGCTAATTTAAAATAATACCATAACACGTGATAAATTATTAATCTCAAAATTTCACCTTGTATTATTCATTATACAGCCTACATGATATAGTTCGTTGAAATCAGGTTGTTAAGAATCTTTTAAAAACATAAAAATATACAGAGTGTTTAATCAAAAATAAGGATTATGGACTATGCCAGACTTGCGTGGATCACCCTGTACATTTAAATTTATGTTTAAAAAGCGCACATTTAAATTTAAAAGTTAACGTGTCCCAGAGTTTATTATTATTTTTTATAATAAGGACACAAACAATTTTATTCCATAAGTGGTTTCCTCACTGTGTAATAAATCAATGCAAATGCTTGCCTATGCTGATAATATCAATATTGTTGGTAGAACGGAAAATGCTGTATGAGAGACATTATGTAGCATTAAAAGAATTAGCTACAAAAATGGGTTTATTAATAAACACCAACAAAACGAAGTATATGAAAATAAGCAAGCAATCACAAATCCTACGATCACTTGTTATAGAAAACGACGTCGTCAAAGCAGTGAACGAATTAATTTGGATATCTGGGAGCGCTCCTTAACACTGAAGCATTTGCACGGCCAACAGATGCTATTTTGGGCTCAATCTCCCCCTTATATCCACAATTATATCGAGAAATACAGTGAATGATAATGAAGGGTGGAGAAGACGATACAATTTCGAACTTTATAGAATATAACTGGAACCAGATATCGTAAAACCTATTAAGATGGGACGTCTTAGGTGGATAGAGCATGTAATGCGGATGGAACAAAATAACCCAGCTAGAAAAACGTTCCTTGATAGAGTCATTGGTCAGAGAAGAATAGAAAGACCCGGAACAAGGTTTCTTGATAACATCGATGAAGACATGAGAAATATATAAATAAATAGGGACGATTGGAAAGAAATTCTTGAGGAGGCTAGGATCCACACAGAGTTGTAAAGCCAAAATGATGATGATGAGAACTTAGAGAATTGGTAGTAGAAGTGTTTAACAGAGCCAGATAACACAAAGAACATCAATCTAAAGCTACGTGGATTTAATCTCAATAGATGTCATAAAATAACCATTATTTTCTGATACTTTTCCAAAAACTTTTAACTTAAGTAATTTTTTTAATTGCTTCCTTAAAACAAGTATAATAAACTAATACTGTAGCATTTTATTTTGAAATCCCCTCGTATGTGTTAATTGAAATCTCCTTATATATGCATTATAATAACGAAGAATTTTTTTAATGTTTCTTAGTTCGTATCCTTCAATTTAAAGCCAATATAATCTTTTTCGTTCTTTTTAGGTCGCCGCCGTCGACAATAAATCTTTTTATTGTTTATTTATGTCACAGGCGCAAATTCTTCGATATTTCTTTGTTCAAACCGCCCGATATTGCGTTTTCAAATTAATCTACGTCTTAATTTCCGTTGTGTTTTGTTTATACCCAAAGTGGTTTGTTTATTCTAACTGATGTGAGTAATTTTTTTAGATAATTTCGTCACTCTCGGTAAGGCTGGCCGCTGTTAAAGGCGTGTTTAGTTTTATTGGAGTCCGAATTTTCCTTCAAATTCGTAATGTTTTGTGTTTTTCGCCTTTTTTCATGTGAAAATTTAGAGTATAGTAGCAGTTGTATGTGAAGTTAAAATGAGATTGAAAAGATTGGTCATTGAGAGCAGACGTCGGTGTGTGTGGTTTGAAGAAGCCGGCAAATTTTTTTTGGTTGAACTTTTAAAGGAAAAATAAACATTTTCTAATAATAATTGCTTTCATAAAAGTTTAAGAAATTGTAAAAACTAAAATTGTAGATGTTAGGGCGGGGCCTAGCTTGCTGTCATTTTAATTGTTCTCAGTTTTAAGATTTAGTATTACCATATGACAGTTAGCACTATTTTTGACATTTGGTAAATACCTAATCATATTTGACATTTTGTTTTTGTTTTTTAAAGAAGGTTAATCACTATGCATAGTTTCACTTAAATGGATATTTTTTTGATTTGTAATAATTTATTTCTGCTACAAATTGTCGCCCATTAACAATTGTAAGTTTTGTAGTATCTCCAACTCCTGGAAATTGTAAACAGATGACACATGTAAGTCTTTTTTGTATTTTTGTATTGAGGTATTGTCTTTTTTAAGCATTCTTGTATTCTCTATATTTTGTAACTGTTTGTGGTGACACAAAAATAAATGTTAAATTTTGTTTTTCAACATTTTGTTTATTTTTTTTAACAAACCCTTTCTTTTTGAGTTTTATTTGAAAAAGATATGTTTTTTATGTTTAATAATTATATCTCCAGTTACAACTAGCTGGTTGTAATAGGTATAATTAGGCACCTCAAGTGGCGCCCTATATTAAATTTCTTGAGGTGTTTCCGGTTTATTTTCATTTTGTTTGTCCCAAGAGATTTATGACTCTTTATTTTATTTTTCTGTAGTTGTCCCAATTAAAACCCCCTTGTCTTTTACTTATCCACGACCCCAGCTCTCCTACCAAAACCTGAGTGCCGTTCACATATGTTTCGATTATTTTGCTTGCCCTTCTCCACCCCCAGTAGTTTCTTCCGCCAATTTTCTACCCCTTGTATTAATGCCCCGTGTGGTTAGCAAAATATATCGTTACAATACCAACGAAACGGTTACTTTTTCAGACGATCATTATTCGTTATGCATAACCACAAGTTGTTTTCGCAACCGTTAACGACTTGTTCATATTCAAACCACCGCGCAGTCTGAATAGAAATTGATGACAGTTTTGGAGTCAGATGAACCAAATAAATAAAAGCATTCGGAATCCGCACCGAATAGCTTCACTTATTAATGCGGAAAAGTATACAAAAGGACTTTCTCCCTTTTAGAATAGTATAATTTCATTAATAATCAACACTATTGCTTTTTATGATATTTGCATAGCCCTTTGTGTGAAATTCTGGATATTTTGCTGATGTATGTCACGTAAAATCCGGATGCAGCTTTAAAATTTAAACGGTTTTTAAAATTTTAATTTCTTTTGTTGGCCGTTATAAACGCAATGAAAATTTTTGAAGTACTTTTGTTCAAATATTTATTGCCGAGTTTAAACTAATAATGTAATAAACTGCAGTAATAAAAAAAATAATATCCAAACTATGGATCGAACAAAACAGACACTGCTTAAAATAAAAGAACGCTTTTTGATACTTTAACTCGTTTTTTTTCAGTACTACTAGCGATCATAAATTGGTATTGTGCAAAATTCAAACGAAAACATATAGGTATCTGTGGCAACAAAACACCACGTGGAAACGAGTTACTGAAATATTGTGGAGCAGCACTGAGAGAACAATTAACAGGATTAATTAATAAAATTGAGGAGGTGTCAATCAAAATCAATCATGTCCATCTTAAGAAGTTTTAGGGAAATCGCAAAAAACGTATTAGTAAATAACCTTACATGAAAAATCGGATAAATTAGCATATATCATTTTATTTATTGAAATTAACTGACTCTTAGTAAATATTTCAAATCTGAAGGTATACCTGTAAATACATTTTAAAAAAAGGACATGTTCTTATTTGATTGGACTTTATGAACGTTGATAGAAGGGGTTGATAAAAAAACTCTTAGACTACTTAAAATATCTATTGTATTGTTACAAAAAATATCTTGAAAAATGGCTAACATTTACCAACGACACTTTCCACAAAATATAAATGTTTAAATGTGTAGTCCAATGTCAGGTTCTAGACAATCACAGGATTCGTCCACTTCGTCAGCATCAATTTCGTTGTCCTGGACTTCCACTATTATGGTCTTATACCAAGATAAAAAGTGATTTTTCTGCCAGTCATCACCATACATTTTCACAAGTAACGTCTCCACGTCCTTCTTCTTAGCTGCTTTCACTATATTGCTCAGTGGAAGTGACTCTACAGGAGTTGAGAACGACCTTGCAGAATGCCAGCCTTTTTTTTGAGGCTTGTTGTAGGTTTTAAAATCACTTTCAAACCTAAAATTCTGTGCCGATTTCACTTTGATAACAGTAAGTTTTTGTCCATTGCGGTTGACAGCTTTCTCTTTATTCACAAAAATCCTCTTCTTTTCAGATATCATTTTCATGTTTTTAAATCGTGTAGCCAAACTTTTAGCATCAATCAATCCCCAATCCTCTCCAAGTTTCCGTACTTTTCCAACAGAACTATATACATTGTAGTACTCTTCCTTTGTTGCAATGGTAGGCTGCTTCCTGAGTAACTTTTCAACCCTTCCGAACACCCGATCAGCGGGGAGGAAGCTATGCCCGCGAACAGGGTATGTTAAAACAATCTCCTCTAAAGCATTTTGCACTGATCCTAAGTAATACACTAATGTGTGAACAACGGCATTGTTTTTGTTTTGACCGGCACACCCATCACAGAACAGATTCAGTCTTGATACATTTGAAAAATTAGCGGAGTTCAAGAAATTTATAAGTGCAGATGAAACTTCGGTCGCACCCCTTCCTGCAAGTTCTTCAGTCCATACGTAAAATATGGGGTTTTGTGCGTTTGATGCTACAATGCAAAAAGAGTAAAAACTTAATTGTCTTTTGTAGAACGCGTCTTGAATAGGAGTTTTGGGAAGTGCTTGAATTTACTGGAGATCAAAACAGAAAGTAACCTCATTTTCTTTGTTTTCCTTTAAGAGCCCATAAAAAGCATTAGCTCTTATTCTGTGTATTCTTTTCTCCATCATAAATTGGTTGAACACTACCAAGTCTTTCACAGCTTTAGCCTTCTCAATTTTCAGCTGAAGATCTATTTAATTGCATGTACTGCAAACGTCAGAAGCTGGTGATAAAAATTCGATATTTAATTCATTGAAAACTCCCCTAAACATAGATTTCTTAACTTTAAGATTATCAAGTACAGAATCATTGTATATTAGCCACAACTTCTTAATGTTTAAGTCTGCACCAAGATAAATCCTTTTCGATTTTTTTCGATTATAGTGACTTTCTTTTCCTCTTAAATTTCTCAAAAAAGGCGGACTGATTCCTTGTTCGCAGCAGATTTGTGACTCTTCCTATCGCCACCCCTCTGATCCTTAACAGCCTTTCCCTCTTTCACCTTTTTAGAAATATTAGTCAATCTTGTTCCCTTCACCATGGTAATATGCATGAAAAGTTTCCTACACACAGGTATAACTTTACCGGTTGATAAAAGTATAGAATATTGTACACTAAAACTTTTAGCTTTTGATTTTTCAGAGGTAGGCCTAGGCCTTCGCCGCTTTATGTTACGTTGATTTATCCAACTGGCAATGGTGTTATCTTGCGTGTTTTTGTCGGGTATTTTGTAGAGAATATTTCGAACAAAAATAGCATCTACAGGCCTAACTAATGCACATTTCATACCTTTGTTCATGTGTTTACATGGAATAAACACACGACATCCCACTGGAGTACTGTATCGCTTAAGCTTGGCTCTAGTTTTTTTATCCACAGTCTTTTTATTTTTACGAGATCCTTCATTGGCATCGCCCACTCTCACTAAGTTTTTTTCATCCATGGAAAATTTCAATTTTATTTAATAAAAACTACTATAATAATATTAAAATTAAACCACAGTGCAATACAAACTCAATACTCGCTATCGACATTACCTAGAGGGAAAACACAGACAATGTGTTGACATGGTCAAATCACGTGACCAAATCCTCCTATTAGCTGAATGGACATGTGGTGGTATGATTGAAACCAACTGTGGACATGATTTCATTTGATTTGGGAACCTAATATTGTGTATTCATTTTAAACAGGACATGATTTTTTTTAACCGAAACCGAAAACACCATAGAATAGGTTTCACTCTTTATATTATGAAACAGCTGCTAACTCATTTTTTGATTTTTATGGACATGATTGATTTTGATTGACACCTCCTCAATTATAAAACACAATAAAATATCGGAAGAATGGAGAACGAGCGAATTAATTCTACTATTCAAAAAAGGAGATAAAAAACGGCCAGAACAATTACAAATATTACGCTATAACTTACAACTAAAATTTTACAAGTGCTAATAAATCAGAGGATAAATTTAGCAGATAAACAACAGGGTTTTCGTAGTGGAAGATCAAGTACAGATGTAATATTCGTTATAAAGCAAATTACTGAGAAATCACTAGAGTATAGTAGACCAGCATTTTCGTGTCCGATTGATCTAACGAAAGCGTTTGACAGAGTGAGACTCAAAGATAATCCATCTTCTGTATAATAGAGAAATATTATAAAAACTATCGATAACATCTACCAAAATAAGAACATGGAAGTCAGAATAGATGGACAACTTACAGAACCTATAGAAATAGGCAGCGGAATAAGACAAAGGGATCCATTAAGCCTCATGCTCTTTAATTTGATTATGGATGAAATCATCAAAACCGTTAACAAAGAAAGAGGATACAGAATGGGAAACAAAGAAATCAAAATACTCTGTTACGCAGAAGACGCAATATTGATAGCCCAGGATGACTGGTCCACAGATTTAACATAAGAGCAAAAGAATTTAGTATGACAATCTCATCTCAGAAAACTAAAACAATAGTAATCAGCAAAGAAAAAACTAAATGTAAAATAGAAATTGACGACATCAGTATTAAACAAGTAATGGAAATAAAATACCTGGAAATTACACTGTTTGGCTATGAAGACCTGGACAAAGAAGTGAGAGATCAAGTACAAAAAGCAAATAGACTGGCAGGATGCCTTAATAACACTACATGGCCAAACAGATACATTGACACTGAAATGAAGTCAAGTATTTATAAAGCCAGTGTAAGAAAAATAACGACATATGCCTCAGAAATAAGACCCGACACAACCACAATGCAAAGGCTACTGAAAATGGCAGAGATGAGAGTACTGAGAAGAATTACAGGAAACCTACTGAGGTAGGGCAAGATTGCAAGTGCCACCTTTTTCGTTGTTTTGGGAACGTCAATGAAGCCGAAGAGGAGTTCGTAGAAGGGAGATAAATCGAGATTTGGAACTAAGGGACACTTTGATTTGTGCAAGTATTGAGCAAAATCCTACCCAATCAAAATTTAGTCTCGGAGAACAATATGGAATTTCAAGATTTAAAGTAGATAAAATTTTGAAAAAAGATGGATACCGTCCCTATAAACTTCATAAATCCAACGAATAATTCCCTGGAGATAAATATAGACGTTTAGAATTTTGTCAAACTGCAATGGAAATGTCACGTCAAGATGAACATTTTTTAGAGAACGTTTTGTTCACCGATGAATGTACGTTTTCATTGCAGGGCCGTCACAATTCAATTAATGCTCGGTATTGGTCTCGAGGAAATCCTCGTCAGATTTATGTCGCTCGTACCCAGCGTCCTCGAAAAGTAAATCTTTGGGGAGGCATAATAGGGAATCATGTCATTGGTCCATTTTTTATAGACGGTATGTTGACTGAACTTTTGCAAAATCAAATTGTCCCAGCCCTTCGTAATTTACCAATACCTTTAGATTCCATATGGTTTCAACACGATGGTTGTCCCGCATATAACTCGCATCGTCAGTAGATATATCAGTGCGACTTTTCCTAATCAATTGATTAGTGGCCACAGAGATATTTTTTGGCCTGCAACAAGATCAACTGATCTTGCAGCTTGTGATTTTTTTATGTGGGGATATATAAATTCCAAGCTATATGAAATTGAAGGCGATAGGCCTAATTCTCTCCAAGAATTAAGAGAAAAGATCTCTGATTCAATGAGAGGTATTAGTCCAGAAACATTAACTAATGTTAGACGAAACTTTTATAATAGATTGGGTTATTGTTCTGCTGCTAATGGAGGCTTATTCGAACATTTATTGTAAATACATTTTACTAGAATAATTTTTTTTTATTTTTATAGAATTTTTACCTATTTAAATATTTTTGGAAGTTCATTTATTTAGAACGTTTTTTTATGTTTGACGAATTTTTACTTTATTTTCGAAAGTACGACATTGTTTTTTCAATAAGATTTTCATGTTTTACTATAAACACTTCTAATAAAGACTGAAATAAATATTTAGTGATTTAAAGCAAAACGATATAATATCTGCATAATTTCAAATTTTTAAAAAAGTAAAACCTTCATGTGAAATTTTAACCCTCAGCGCCTGCATGAGAACATCGTGACTTGAACTCTGATCCATCAAACTTTTATATTTCTTTAGTGACAGTTTGGGTTATTGTTCTGCTGCTAATGAAGGCTTATTTAAACATATTGTAAATACGTTTATTTACAATATTTTTTTTTATTTTTGTAGAATTTTTATTTATTTAAACATTCTTTAAACGTTCTTTTAATTTTGAAGAATTTTTACTTTATTTTTGAAAGTACGACGATACTTTTCTTTCAATAAGATATTTATGTTTAACTTTAAATGCTTCTAATACTAGTAACGACTGACATAAACGTTTAGCGATTCAAAGCAAAACGATCTCTGCATAATTTTAAATTATTAAAAACAAAAAAAAGAAAACCACATGTGGGTTTTGAACTCTAATCGTCTGCGACGTCTGTGTCGAATTCTTACCACTAATCCAATGATTGTGATTATTCCGCGACAAGAGTGTATGAAACTCCTCAAATCATAGTAGGAATTATTCTTGGTTAATAATTTAAAACTTTAGATTAAATAATTACTATTAATTAAATTATTTTATTCACATTTTTGCTTTATTGTGGTCAATCAGTTTTTACTTTATGCGAAATTAAAAAATGGAAATACATCACACATACGTTACACATAATAATTATGACCGAGGTGATTTAGCTCGAAGCTAAGGTCTAAAGGTGTGAGACTATCGATAGTGGTAACGTAAATTATAGGTTTCTACCGATTATTTCCCACCTCTACGAGTTTTATCTCTTTTTATTTCACAAGGTAACTGTGTTTTCTAGTTTTACGATAAAAAGCCGCGTGGTAAGACACTCATCACTGTATAGTATTCTTTTTATTAAAAAAAAAATATTTTAGGTTTAGTTTTAACGCTTTTTCACGATCTCACATTATAAGTGAACATTTTAGCATTTTTTGTTTTGTGTAGAAAATAAAAAGTAAAAGGACTTATATGAGTTTAATTATGAAAATTTCCTTAATTGGTCAAATACTTGTTAACTCACCCTATATTGTTTATAAGCCAAAAAATTATTAAAAGTTCCGATATCAGTTTTTTTTTGTTTTGCATTTAATACTAATGTTTTCCTTCTAAGTAAAAATGTTGTTACAACATTTTTTTCCCAATAAACTTCCTTATAATTTTAAAAAGTTAAGAAACATCTCTGCTACTTTTCTGTAGACAGGGTTATTTATTTAGATAATTTTTCACCTCACTTCGTCCAATTAAGAAAAGTTTTAGTAACTTTTTAACTTCTCTTTAATAAACAACTTCCCTGGTAATAATTAGAGAGGTTTTAAGATATTTCAGAGGCTTTTTAAAGAGTTAAAAATTTACATGGATGAGAAAACAATACAAAAATTCTTTTTACGCAGTGAAAATGTTGAAAGAAACTTTCTACAGCTTTCAACGGTACTGATGAATGTTTGAATAAACCTTTTTTTATATATTTTTTGTATTTTTTTTTATTTTATATATCAATTCTTCTGTTTTATAAGCAGCTACTTTGCAAATTTAAAAGATTAAATAAATTAACTAGGCTAATTCTGCATTTAATTTGAATTAAGTTAATAAAAATAAAATACATTCTTTATTATTTACGACTAACCATTTTTTAGTTTATCAATGTTTATCGATGTCACTGTAATTTCTTAACTTTCACTGTAAAACTTTCTTTATCACTCTAACCACTACCTATAATCATATTTATCAGTTCTTCGACATCTTCTGGATTATCGAATTTAAGAGGTAGACTGCATTTTCAAAACATGTAAACCACGGAACTGTGCGTTATCGGTCCCTCGGGACCGGTAGTTTGGCACGAACAGGATGCGTTAACGACCGTCGAGGACCGGTATTGACGTAATTTTTTTTACAGTTCTATAATATAAATAATACCAGTTTTAAGATCAATTATTAAAAGTAAAACCATTTAAAAACTTACCATTGTCATTCGTTTTTTGATCAGGTTTCCTATTCAGACTGTTTTAAAGTGTCAAGACAGCCTACTATTTTTTACAGAATTAGATTAAAAGATCAAATGATAGAAGACTTTGTAACGATAAAACTCCCAAAGAGAATTGAAATACTATTATAAAAATAATACATCAATCAACCATGGCAGCTTATCGTCTATCCTTTGCCTAGCTCGGTCTCTCTAGTGTGAATTCGTCTTGTCTTAAACTATGAATTAAATATTGAACCCTTAGCTGGTAGCAAATAAAACAATTATTTACCTAATCATGTTTATTTAATACAAAAAACATAATATTTAAAAAGTTAAAACAACCCTGCCTAATACTTTACATTAAATAAATTTGAACGATACTTGTGGCATCGATGGCTGCTTGCTACTAAATATGTGTGGCCTCCCAATTAGGTAGTTAGGTCCTCCTGACAGCTGCAGTTATTCCATATCATATTCAGTAAATATTCCATAGATTCTCCAATAAAGTGTTTTAGAAATATTCCATAAAGCCAAGAAGCCCAGGAGAATTCTACAGACCATAAAATGAAGCTTATAATAATTCCTACCTTCTTTTATAAATTTCGATTACTGACAAAAAATAATCCCACCATGAAAGGTGATTGACAGAAAGAAGGAAGGGACTGAAATAAAGTTAGCCACAGATGTCATAGGACGTATGCCTATGATAGAATTAGCTCTTCTGTGAACATAGAACAGAATGTTTACTAGCGGACAGAAAGAGAGAGGGCGAATATTTATTCTACCGGAAAGAAAGAGAAAGGAAAAAAAGAAAGAGGGTGAATATTTATTCTACGAGACAGAAAGAGAAAGAGGGCGCCAACTACTTTTTCAAGAAAAAATAGTAAGATCGAAACTGAAGATGAGGGAATTAATATATAAATATATAAAGAAATAGGGGAACAATCTTTAATAAATCAACGCAGATTATGGCTTACGCTGACGATCTGGATTTGATCGCACGTACTACACGAGGACTTAAAGAGATGACTTCCACCTTCTTGACAGCCGCACAAAAATATAATTTTGAGGTAGTAAATAAGTTTACATATTTGGGTTCTCTCATAACAAACGATAATGACACATCTGAAGAAGTAAAACGGAGGGTACTGCTAGCAAACAAATGTTATTTTGGACTAAGCAAGCAGCTAAAAAACAGAAATTTAAGCCAGAAAACCAAACTAATATTATATAGAACACTCATCCTACCAGTGCTGACATATGGGTCAGAAACATGGACCATCTCCAAAACAGACGCAAATCTTCTGCTCGTCTTCGAAAGGAAGATACTAAGAAGAATAATGGGCGCATTCTGTGAGAATGGTTTTTGGAGAAGGCGATATAATTTCGAATTGTACGAGAAGTATAAAAAAATAGTAAATAGTAGAGATGTAATATCCTTCATAAAAATAGGTAGGCTTAGATGGGCTGGACATGTGTCTAGAGCAAATGAAAATTACCCACCCAGACGAACTCTATTATCGGTCCCAGTGGGAAATAGGAGTAGAGGCAGACCACGACTGAGATGGAGGGACGGTGTGGACGAGGACGCAAGGAAAATCGGCGCGGCAAATTGGCAACGGTTGGCGATGAACAGAAACGACTGGCGAAATAGACTGGGGAAAGTCAAGGCTCAACTAGAGCTGTAGCACCACTGATGATGATGATATAAAGATATTTAAATAAAATAATTATTTAAATATAAATTAATAAAAATGTGAAGTATACAACGCTACAACAAAAATTTTTTTACACATACTCTGCAGTAAAATTCATTGTTTATTTTGTTAATAATATAATAATACAATACAAATTAAACTTCAATATTCATAGGTATTTAAAAATGACAATAATATACATAAAAAAATACACTACAATCCGGTGCAACATAATTCCATATAATAATACAATACAAATTAAAACGCAATATCCATAAGTATTTAAAAATGACAATAATGTAATAATATTAATAAAAAAGTCCTCCCCGACAGGGAATCACACAAACGTATTTCAAAATTGACAGTTCTGGATCATAAAGTGATTTATTGAGATTATTATTTTGAAATACAAAAGTCTAATATAATTATAAGCAATAAATAAATAATACAAAACATATCACATAAATAATAATATTAATACATATTTTATTATATGTATAATAATATATGTATATATATATATATATTTATATAATATATATAATATTAAATCATATATGCAAAAGGAACATTTTTATATTCGAGAGAGGAAGAGAGAGAAAATATATCTTCTGTCTTTCTCTTACTAATTATCTTACATATGTAGTGATTTCACAGATTCACTCCCATACAAATTTCCAACGTGGAGCGCGCGTATAGAAGTATAACTTCAACAAGAAAGTTTCAGAAAAATAAATTATTTTTTATAAATGCTATTAAACAAGATAAACAAATCCCCGGTTGTCCAGGACATTCATTATAACAACTTGTTAATTCTGTCATAATATTATTGGTCTGTTTGCTTGAATATGTCTCTCTTAATTTATGATAGCATCTTTCCAGGTACTGACGGTTTAAGAGTTTAAATAACTCAAGTACCAATCTCCTTCTAATGTAGTTAGTATCCACTGTACATAATTTATATAATTTTATTTATATAATTCCATATGGGTGTATTTTATTTGGCAGATATTGCTTTATTTGCAGTCCTCCTTGATAAGGTACTATACTTTTATCGACTACCAAAATCTATCCTGGAGTTAATACAGCTTGAAAATTTTTGTTCAATACTTTTAAAACTTCACCTTACTTATAGAGCCGATTATCTTTATTACCTTGCTCATTATTACAAAAATAAATGCATTGCATCAGTAAAAGGAACATGTCTCGTCTTATGTTATTCGTAATTACACTTAATCACCTCCTTCATTGTCACTCTCATCTATATCATGCCATTCGTTTTTATCACCATTTTCAGATACTGCTCAAATTACTTGAACTTACATCACTCCACGATTTATTTAAAGAAAGAACATATTTTTTCTCGATTACAGAATCATCCGAATCAAAAGGATCGTGCCGTTCATTTTCTCTGTCACTACTTGTCAACTGTGCAAGCACATGGTTTCTTGAATCAGTTGGACTTTGTCACGCATTTACAATACTTGGGTTATCTTCGTTATATTTTTTATTTTCAACCAAAGTACTCGGTTCGGTACACTCTATAGTTTTGATTTTGTTTGTATCAACTAGTTAAGCTAAAAACAAAATCTTTTTGACGCAAGATGACATTTTTAGACTAGTAAAACACGAACGTAAACACACCTGCTATTGAAATACAAACGATACTAACCATCGATTGACTGTGCAACTATGCATATATAAATATGTGCCGGTCTCGTAGGACCGGTCTCGCATCCAAGTAACAAATTGTAATGTCTGTGCTTTATCAGTCATCAAAGCCCTGTACATTTGTTCTTTTAGAAATGTTTCGAATCTTCAGACAAATATAATGTTGTTTTTAGCATTTAAAACAGACAAATATTAACGAAACTTGTGAAATAAGTTAAATTTACACAGTCTAATAATTGCTGTCACCATTGTAGAAGACGCCTGTCTCAATATCCTTATCAATGCATCTACAAGTCTTAGGGGATACTTATCCCTGCGAGCGAGGCAAGGCTTACTGGTTACACTAGCCTGGACTGACTGGTTTCGCCCTCGCGGATTTACAAGAGGGTAGGTAGATTTTGGGAGGAAAGGGATTAAGGACTTCTCGGTCTCAGGTCCTGCAAAGAGTGAGAGGCTATGGGCTTACATTAGAAGCCGGAGCACTGCATAAGCGAAAATGTGTATCTCTTCTAGTCTCTATCTGTAACGGCCGGGAAGAACAAAAAAACAAATTTCGAGTTTACAATGTATTAAATAGACTGTATACTACAAAATATCAGTTATGACCAATAATGTTTCGATCAGGCGCAAAGGGAGACGAGAAGAGACAAAGCAATGAATTAAAGAGCGGACAATTCCGTATTATTAGATATACCTTGGGTTAGTATATAGATCTTAGTTACCTTCGCGTATTTAGGCTCTAGCTAATGAATACGCCTCCAGTCCAACAGAGATTCGAGATCCGTCAGTTGAAGCACGGCGTGCTATCGCGAACTTTCGAATCTCCAAATACCGGCACTTCTACGTCACACTATCCCGTCGAGTTAAATAGCGCGCTCACTGGCTGCGTATCGTCCGATCTCCCGTACTTCTTGCGTGGGGCGCTCTCGAGTGCCACCTTCCCATTAGTCCTCGCTGGTCCGCTTGTTCGGTTTTTTATGAGCCCGTATTCTCAATTTTCAGTCGTAGTACCAAGGTCGAGTTATTGTTTTTTTTTGCTGACTGAGCCCCCGTGTTATTTTTCAGCGGAGGTCTATGTGTTTTAAACGTGATTTTTTTTCTTTTAAGCAATCATGGTGACCTGATATTTGAGACTCGTGTAATATATTTAAACTGGGTCGAGATTTCAATCTTTGTTTAATGTAAAAATATATACATTAACTATGTTACTTACTAGCTATGAATTTATTTGTTCTTTAATTAATTTGGAATATGTAATAATTACTTAAATAATTATTACTCCTTTCTAGGCTAATTACCCTTTAATTTTTCCTTCTTTATTTCCTTGCTATATTTACATTACAACATAAAAAAGTTACATAAAAGGTCACGCATATGTAGGTATCATATACTACATATGTGATAACTTCTTGAATACAATGAACTCAGGCGACCAAATTTAAAAACAGAATAACATTATTAAAATAGACAAATAGATAAAAGCAAGACCTCCATACCCACAAACTTACAAATAAATGCTGGAACTGTAGGTGATCGTATGTACCACATATGAGCGTCAATTAAAAGGATAATTAAAGAAAAACAGCTAACAAAAACAAAACAACAAAAACAAAACAAAAAAATTATTAACAGCTAAGAAAACAACTGTTTTTTATATTTATTTTTGCAGATATACCGTACAAATAGGTATCAACATATCATTGTAATTCACAAAAATATTACCTCAAAATAATTAGGTAATTGCTACACCCATTTATATAATTAAGGAATAACTATTCTATTAAAACAACTAACTTTATATACATTGGAACAATTAAAATGGCACAAAGAGATAATAAGCAGAGACCGCCATAAAAAGGAAATGTAAGTAAAAACAATTTCTATCTGAATCCTAGTCCGATGTGCCAACTAACCAATTTATCAAGGCTTTTAAGCAGGGATCTAAAACGAGAATGGCAGTTGGCCAACAGCGTATCCATGCAATTTGATTTTATACAGATTAAGAGCACTTCTTAATTAATAGAATTCAATTAAGATGGAATTATAGTTCCTAAGGTATTACCATAAAAGAATTTGCATGAATGTTTTAAATCTGTGCAGTATTATGTTTTTGTATTGTGTGAAATAAATTTAAAATGAAATGTACGTACCGGTTTTATGTTGTAATTTTATTATTTTATACAGTTTCATTTTTTGAGGTTTAGAGTACCATTGCTAAAAATTTTGACGTATATATGAATTATTATATTACGGATTAAATTATTAAAAACTTTTAAAAGAATACATTGCAAAAAAATAATACAAATGCTTTAAAATTGGAAACGGAAAAAAGACGTTTTAAAATGTTTATTAAATTAAATTAAAGCATTATTAAAAATATTAATAAACACTAACTATAATAACTAACTAATATATAATAATAACTATACAATAACTAACTAATGTCAATTAATTAACAATAGTCCAGTCGTCAGAGAGTTGACCCCGAAAAATCATAAGAGCAAGCTGAATTTTGCCAAGAATATTAATTTTAGGGCTCCAAAAGATATACAAAAAAGGTAACCACTTTTAACCTCGAGCTTCTAACTAAAACCCCCCTCATAGGGGGCTAAAACGCAAAAAAATTTACTTACCAAGAATCTGTACGTCATAGAAAAAAATCTTAGAGTTAAAAAACGTTTGTTGTCGCTTGATCGAATCGTTCTCTGAGAAACAACGCTTGAAGTGACCGTCGATTTTGAATGTCGGTTACGTGCGCGAAATCAATGTTCAATAAAATTTTGTATCATCTCTATGGTAAAAAATCGATATCTTTTGATCCAAGTGTCCTATCGACAAAACTCAAGATGCGTTTTAAAGTTAAAGACTGCAGTTTTCAAAATTTTGGTGTCTTTGTGTACATATCCCACACCCCTCAAGAAAGAATTCGGCTACGAAGTTAAATAATCCATATAATACGTGTCTACAATTTTCAAAGTTGTTTGATTCAAGGTCGTTTTGCAATATATATTTAAGAAGAAGTTTGGGTTGTTTGATGTCAAATTTTGGATTGTTTGGATTGTCGAATGAATTTTAGTTTTAGGTTCACAATACATACCCAATAGTACGCAAGTGAAATAGGACGTGTGGGGAGAGTGATTTGCATGGGCCCATCCGTTCTTAAAGGCTACGGCGCTACTAGTCACGTTAGGTGGGGGCTATGACATAGCAAAAGACTTAGGACGTTGATGTAAGTGCTGTTGCCATGGTTTCACTAGTTTTGCAAATTTACTCAAATAATGATTATACTATACGTTTATAAAAAAAAATAATGTAGCAAATTCTACTAAAATCACCACTTAAATTTACAACAACCTATTTCTAAAGAATTATGAGTATCCACCAAAAAAAATTTGTTAGTGCTGTTAGTGGCAACATTGTAATCCACGCCTTTGCAAGCAAGTTGCAAATGGCGTTATAAGGTACATTACCAAAATGGTACAGTATTTCCAATCAAAAGAATATTTTTTGTAGATGGGTGAAAGTTAAAGTTGGACAAATGGCTATTAAACATTCTGAGGATTAGGAGTTTATTTTTACAAGCACCAGGTAAGAACAGCACCTAATTATACCAAACTTTTGTTAGTAAATACAAACTCGATACTTTTTTGGTCATTTTGTTTTTGTACTTAAATTACCTTTAAATATTAACCAACATTAGTGTTATATTTATATAAAGTAAATAATAGTAAAGAAGACAAAAAGAAGTATACTGATAAAATTCAAGAAGCAAAAAAGCATTGTTTCCAGAATACTTTTCACAACAAAAATAACCATCAAAAGCAAAAATTTATTTGGAAAACAGTTAATATTAAAACTGGAAAAAAGGACAGTATAAAAACACAGAAAAAATCGAACACTTAGGAAGTTTCATAAACGATAAAAAAGAGATAGCAAATGCTTTCGGTGTATTCTTTTTATCATTTTCAGAAAAATGCATTAAATGCCAAATATGGAAATTCACAATTTAAAAACCATACGACCTTAAATGTTGACCAAACATTCTTCTTCTATCCTATTGACTATAGCGATGTTGCCGAAGCTATTTCATCCTTAAAAAATGTAAATTCAGTGGGTATTGATTGCATTTCCACAAAGCTAGTTAAACATATGAGCGTGTACATTATTTAACCGTTAACTGATTTAATAAATAAATCTGTAGAGATGGGTATTTTTCCCACTGATTTGAAAATTGGTATCGTTTCCCCAATATTTAAAAAAGGAAACAAAACTATGTTAAAAAATTATAGACCAATTACCGTACCAACTGTCTTGTGTAAGGTTATTGAAAAATGCATTCATAAAAGGATGTTGTCATTTCTTAGTCAATATAACATAATAAGTTCATATCAAAATGGGTTTCTTCCAGGTAAATCAACCGAGAGTGCATCAACAACATTTTTTAAGTGCATTTATAGTTCATTAGATCAAAAGAAATTTGTTGGAGCCCTCTTTTTTGATTTAACTATAGCTTTTGACTCTATAAATTTAAATGTAGCAATTTGTAAACTAAACGGACTTGGATTTCGAGGTAATTTTTCAAAATGGTTACAATCCTATCTAGAATATCGACAGATATATGTCAAAGTCGGTCATTATCAATCAGATTTGTATGACGTTGATCTTGGCGTTCCACAAGGATCAATACTGGGTCCTTTGTTATTTCTTTGTTATATCAATGATATGCCTAAATATATGAGTACGGAAAATATTTTTTTGTATGCTGATGACACGACTTTGGTGGCATCTGCAGAAAATGCTGAGGAATTGAGGTTAAAACTCAATACCTTAGCCCATGAGTTTACGTCTTGGTGCGAAAAAAAACTCCTTAATAGTAAATTCGAGTAAAATAAAACAGTATGTATGCAATTTTATATAAAAACTCCAATAGAGGAAAATTTCTCTGTCAAAGTCGACAATGATTTTATCACTTTATCTGACACTACAAAGTTTTTAGGACTACATCTAAACAGTAATATGAGCTGGGAGGTACATATTAATCATGTATGTTCAAAAATTAATTCTGGATCCTACTATGCTCTTTTGCAACTCAAATACTTATTTACAACGGAACAGATACTTAATGTTTATTACGCTATCATCTATTCACATTTGTCATATAATATTGTTCTATGGGGCAGTGCAACAAATGTCTCGAAAGTTTTTATAACCGAAAAGCGCATAATTCGCTTGTTTTTTAATTTACCATATAGACATACGTGTAGAGAGCATTTTAGAAAATATCAAATACTCACTGTTCCCTCAATTTTTATATACAGAAGTATTCTGTATACAAAAGCTAATATTAATAGATTGAAATCAAATTCAGATGTACACAATTATCGTTCCAGAAAAAAAAGATTTCTTTAGGACTCCTAAACATTACACTTCTATGTTTGAAAAAAACCCTGATTATAGCGGCGTAAGGTTTTTTAATCAGCTCCCATCCAAATTAAAAAGTGAAGCAGATGATGGCAGATAGGGCATTTAAGAATAAATTGAAGACTTATCTCATCGAGTCATGTTTTTATAGTGTCTCGGAATTTATGTCTTAGATATGTTGTATGTTGTTTCTATATTTATGTGTAAGTTTATATTGTATAGGTAGTCTTTAACGTTTCTTTTTACTTTGACATGTCCTATATTATGTAAATAATCTGCAAGGATGAATAAAGTTTTATTTTTTTTTATACTATATATATTTTAAAATCATTAAAACTCTTAACTCTTATCATTGCATTCCTAAAAGTTGCCTTATTTTATAAAAAAAACTCTTAACTCTTATAATTGCATTCCTAAAATTGGCCTTATTTTATAAAAAAGTCATACATTCTTAATTTTAATAATATTTATTTCATTATTTTAGATTTTCATGGATCTTCTACTTCTTAACAATAGTTACAATTTTATTATATACAGATGGTACTTTAAGGCAGAGTATTTAACTTACTGACATTACATCACCATAACTTACTTACAACAAACCATTAGTTATGAATATAGAGGTATCTATATTTGTATATCAAAAGAAAGATCTCCAACACGATGGGAAGATTAAATGAAGATTGGTGGAAAAATCCCTTCATGAAGTTGTTCATCTGGTACAGAATTACAGCCAATGGAGACAGCAAGCTGACAATATTTAGAGTGTCTCCACCCACACCTTAACAAGGGCTCAAGAAATGAGGAGGATGAGGATATTTGTAGCCAATACTTTACGAAAGAAAATTATACAAATAAACAAGTGTCACGATGTGTTTTGTTTTGTTGTTTTTGGGACTTTGGTTTGATAATGTAATGAAAAACAGATATATTCATAAAATATGAAATAAAAACTGTCCTATACCATAATATATACGCTCTCTGTATCAGATATTATGTTATACATTTATATATAAAAATGTGTAAGTGTATACTGTATTTTTGGACAGAGAGAATATATTTTTTGCATTATATATATATATATATATATATATATATATATATATATATATATATTAAAAGCATACTTTTTGAATTTTGCCGCCTAAAATTCAGAACTTAAGTTTTAAATATGCCGCCAAAATGTAATTAGTTTCGGCCCGCTCGTATTTGACTCTAGAAACTCTCTCCCAAAACTTTTATATGGGCGTTACCTTACTAGGGGGGTATATACCAAGTTAAGTAGATGTTAAGCAGGTTGTCTCGTAACTATAGACCAATCAAATGCTCGCTTTTTAAAGGCGGGAATACGTCACCCATACGACACTTTTAAAATTGCCATAAGCTTCAATGCTAATAAAAGGTTCAAAAACTTAGATATTGGGTATGGGGATGTTAAGTGGTTCCTATGTTAGTAATTATATCAATTTTTTTTTAAATCAATAGTCTGATGACAAAAAATAGAATTGATTATATTGATAATATTGTGTGTTTTAAATGGAGATAACAGTTTATTTCGCACAAAAGCCCAAAAAAACAGTAGAAAAAGTTCAAAAACAAAAATACTAAATATGTAGGAACTTACTTATTATGTTTTTTCTGGAATTTGCAGCATTCTTATCATATCTAGTAGTAGGCAAAATAAAACAAATAAGTAATATAAATAATTTATTATTAGATTAAAATACAAAAAATGATTAGTCCTTCAAGCACAAATCTTCAAGCTATATATACTTATCTCATCTAAAAAATATATCATTATTATAGCGTACAAAACTACATATAATTGTTAGACAAACCTTGATATCACGGCTACGAAAACACACTTCACAAGTGTTTATATACACAAATAACTAAATAATAAGTCTCTATAAATAATATTGTTCTTATACCTATACTTAAAAATAAAAACTAAACAATAATTAAACAAATAAACGAACTAATGATACTATAGAGACAACAACAAACGTGAACTTAAACTCAGACGTGCAGACAACTGTCCATCAACTGTCAAATTTGACTTTGTCGTATGAGTGACGTAAGCATTCTGCCTTTCCCTCGCTTCGCCCACATAGTTACGAGACAACCTACTTAACATCTACTAACCTTGGGTATATACTCTGTTTAGGTTGAAGATGATGGGCTATTGAAGCAGACGTTTTAGTTAGTCGGTAAAGAAACCGACAAAATTTGTTGAAAATAGTGAAATATACTTTATGTAATGTGTCAAATTTGGAAGAGTAATCACTATTTCTATTTTTCTAAGTACCTAAGAGATTTGTGTCCCTGCCACAATTTTGAAAGATAACCACATGTTGCCACTGTGTCCAGTTTTACATATTCTTGTTTTTAAAAGCCGAGTCAAAGGTGTGTTCCAGTACCCCAACTTTCAACCTCGGATTTGTATTCATCCTAATTAAGAAGCCGTTTCAGAATACTTTTCCCAGTGGAGAATTTGTTCGTGTGGCAGGGAGTTTAAATTCCAGTTCCCAACCTCAGAAATTTAAAGTTATTTAGTGAAATCCAGGTAACTTTTTTTTGTTTGAACTTTCAAAGTAAAAATAGATGTTTTTATAATAATTTGCTTCCATAATTAAAAAAAATTGTAATAATTAAAATATTATGTGTTAGGGCATGGTTAGCTGTCATTTTATTTGTCCAGTTTTAAATATTGACATATGACAGCTAGCTAAGTTTTATTTTTTTTACACTAGTTTGTTTTGTTTTTGGAAAAAGGTTAATCTTTATGAATAGTTTTATTTTAAAGATATTTCTTAATTTGTAGTAATTTGCTTCTGCCACAGTTTATAGCCCAGTAACATTTGTAAGTTTTGTAGCGTCTCCCACTTGTAAACAGCGTTTGTAAACGGATAATGGCATGTAAGTTTTCTTTGTTTTTTATTGGGTATAAATCTCTGTAACTATCTATATAGTATTTTGTGCCATTTATTTTTGTAACTGTTTGTGTTAAGACAACAATAAGTATTTAATTTCTCTAAACCAATTTGTTTATTTCCTATCAGAAAAGTCTCCTAACCTCTCTTTTGTGTTTTTTAGGAAAGATGAGCTCTTTTCTTTAATCCAGCAAGAGATGCCCTCAAAGCGGCGTCCATTTTAAATAGCTAGAGGTCCTTTTTGTTGTGCTTTGTGCATTTATCTGGAAGATTCATGTAAGCCCATTTACCCGTACATACCCATTTGTTTAATTCCATTCCATCCACGATCCAGCTACTTCAAATAAACCCTGAGAGCCGTTCGCATAAGTATCGTTTATTTTGCTTTCCCTATCTCTACCCCGGTAACTTCTGTAACAATTTTCAACCCCCATAATAATACCCTATGTGGTGGGCAAAATATTTCGTTACAGATTTTGTATTTTGCCGTAAATAAACTCAAATTTTATAAAGATGTTAAATAAATAAACGTGGCACGATATTTGCAATTTTTTAAGATTCTCTTGCGATTAATAAAATTGATCACTTTCATTGAGTCATAGTAAAATTTCCATTTTTAGAGATTATTCTTTAAAACCTATGACATGAAATTTCAATTTTGAGTTATGGCAACAAATCTAAGGCATTTGAAATATGAATAAAAAATGCAAAATTTATTGTTTTACATTTCAAACAATCGCAAGTCATGGAATATGCCTTAAAGAAAATGGTTTTTGGAGTAGTTTATAGCAAAAATTTGGTTCTTTTGAAAAACGTACCAGTTTACATAAAAAAGAAAAGTTTTAAAC
The DNA here is from genome assembly GCF_040954645.1 of Diabrotica undecimpunctata. Taxonomy (NCBI): domain Eukaryota; kingdom Metazoa; phylum Arthropoda; class Insecta; order Coleoptera; family Chrysomelidae; genus Diabrotica; species Diabrotica undecimpunctata. The sequence continues at coordinate 192,765,007 of NC_092803.1, forward strand.
ATTTTAGATTGTTTGTCATGTGAAAGTTTAAATTCAGCGTTTTTTAAGCATATTTCAAATGCGTCACATTTATTGCCAAAACTCAAAATCAAATTTCATGCTATAGGTTTTGAAGGTTAGGCACTAGTCATCAAAACTTTGTAGTGGGCAGTCAATATAAGGGAGAGATTGTATTGATCTCATGAAAATCATAAAAAATGGCAAAAATCGCGCAAAACACAGCAAAATATAATAATTGCATACGAAGGATAAACTCTTTACCTTTAAAAAGCGTCCTCAGTTTTGTCGATAGGACATCTGTATCAAAAGATATCGAATTTTTACTGTTGAGCTAATATAAATTTTATTGAACATTGATTTCGCGCACGTAACTGAAATTCAAAATCGACGGTCGCTTCAAGCGTTTTTTCTGAGAGAACGGTTTATTATACATAAAAAGTAACAATAAATTTTTTTTTAAAATTAACTTTTTTATTTAAAAAAAAACTACATTTTTTATTTAAAAAATTTTTTTGTACAGCTATCGACTTTTTTTGCTTTTTTACCCCCCTATGAAGGGGGTTTTAGGCGGAAGCCCATAGGTAAAAGTGGCAAACTTTTTTCCATCCTTTTTGGGGTCGGAAAATAAATATTCTCTGCAAAATTCAACTCTTGTTCGTATGATTTTTAGAAATTGAGTGGCATTTTTAGCTCTGACGACTCGAGTAAGATCCATTTTACATTTTTTTTAGACTTTACCATTAAAATTTACAATATAATTTTTTTTTAAATAACTCGTATCTTCTGAAAACAAAAAATGAAATTAGTCATCCAACATCACGCGTCCATAATGAATTTTCATAAATTTTAAATTCGATCATTGCCGGCGCGTAAAAAAATATGATTCCTTGTTGGTCACTTTACATTGTAGCAATACATTACTATATTTTTGCTTGTATTGGTAAAGATAATACATTAGATCTAGTACATAAAATTTCACAAAATAACGTGTCGATTGAGCGGTTGAGCGAAAGTCGATTATATACCGAAAGATGTGAAATACTCAAATTGTTATATTCTTTTTATTTCAGAACGATATTATTATTAACAATTATTTATTCTATTAATAGAAAGAGTACTAGCAACCGCATATGCTTGTTTGGTTTGTATGGACATAATGTCTTCTAAAAATATGTCAAACCGTGTTTATTTAGAAGAAGTTATACACTTAAGTGTCCAATACCCGAGTTATTTGACAGTTTCTGAGAGTGTTTGGATCTATTTAATAGCGGAATTATTTAATGTCCTGACATTATGTCAAAATGTGTTTACAAAGCAAAATAAAGACACACCAGGTAAATCAACAGCTGAATAAGCAGATTTCCGCAACTTCACAATGAAGTAAATACTTTGATTTTATAAACGTCGATAAAAATTCCGCCAAATGAAGAATTTAAACAAAACACTGATTTTAACTATACTGAGTACTTTAGATTGCTTATCTCTTAAACAACGACTTGATTACCTTTTAGTATCAATGACTTTTCTCAATAATAACCTTTATATATTTATATGAAATCCTAAATAATCTGGCGTCATCGTGTTTTGATGAATTGGTTGTTTTAAATCAGATCTGCATAAACATTTTACTACGTTAATCAACCTGATACTTTTATCATCAGACCAATAATGACATACGCGACAGAAACACGATCTGACACAGAGAAAACAAAAAGGATGTTAGAACCAGCTGAGATGAAAACACTTAGAAAAATTGATGGTAGGGCACTATGGGACAAAGATTAATTGGCTTTAGTAATAGTAATAAAAGCTTCATTTTTATTCTAAGAAAAAACTCATTGACTATGTAAGATTCGTTATTTTTACTTTAGAATTATACTGGTATTGTACAATTTTTTTTATTTTCTGTAGTGTTTTTAATGTTTCTAATATTTTAGTAGTAACGTCCATATTATGTATTAACGTCCATATAATGTATTACTAGTAGCAATTAATTAATTACTACATTTCCTAATTTCCTAGTTTAATAAAAGTTTCATAATCCCAATTCGTCAAGTATATACATTATATTTATATTAAAATTATTATTCAGTTTCACAAAATCCTGATTTACCTTAGTTACGAAGTAGTTTTTAAAATATGTCGTTATTTCTGCTCTTATCATTATAATTGTCGAAACAATCCAGAACATACAGACTCCTGGGGTATAATTTTCTAAATGTTTTCAACTTAGTCTTGCAATTAACAAAGCAGTGAAGTTAGACGTTCTTGCATTGTTAAACTAAGAGTAGGAATTGCTTTGTCAGATACATTTCAGGGAGTTTAAGTGTACGTAGCTATGCAGGTTCCCGCAATACACTCACATTATTTTTAAATAAAACAAAATTTTGCAGCTCGAAAGTTAGCGCAAAGAATGAAATAATCAGGAATTAAAAATCGAAACAGTTGTGTGTTTTCAGAATAGTTTTAGAAACGCGACTTTATAAAATACTTGTTTGATAAATTATTTGAAATTTATTTCTTATACAGAATGAAACAAAAAGGCTAGGAAAATACATTTTTTCTTTGGAAACACACAAATGGTGTATTTCAAGAATAAGATATATTGATTTCCAAACTATTTTTATATAAAATATTTAAAAGTGTTCTTTGAACTTATATGATGAAAAATAGGAAATAAATAACAGATTTCTATGGTATTTACACTCTAATTTAGATTTAGATTCCCATTTACGCATTAACTTAACCCTCCGTTAGTGGCTATTGGTGTCACACACCGTCGACAGAGTATTATACATTCGGGATTTACAAATAGCTGTTATTTTTCTATCGCCTCTTTTTGTACCTCTCCCTATAAACTAAACTCGTGTTATTGTATATTCTTACCTACCTGGGTACAGGTCTATAGTTATTTTCGGTGCAAGACTCTGTAGCGACTAACGGTGTAGCTATTACTTGTTGGCATAATTTGCAGATCAGGTAGATATTAAGCATCTTATTATTGCATTTATAATTACATAAAAGATTTGTTTACGAATTATCGTCATATTTCTACAAACACTCTTGATCTCAATGGGCCAAAAATATTGAAAAGTGAAGTGATAAAAGCTATAGATCAAACGAAAGATGGGAAAGTAACAGGATGCGATGAAATACCAGTCGAATTTTTAAAAGTTTTTAACGAGAACAACCTGAATGTAGTATTGGAACTGTTGAATAAGATATACGATACTGGTCAAATTCCATCGGACTGGTTGAAATCTACATTTGTGCATCTGCCCAAGAAATCGAATTCTATGACGTGTAGTGAATATCGCCTTATAAGTTTAATGAGTCACACCCTTAAAGTATTCTTGCGTATTATCCATTCCAAAATACAATCAAAATTAGAACACAGCATAAGTAAAACACAGTTCGGTTCTAGATGCGGTTTTGGAACTCGAGAGCCGCTCTTTGCCATACAAGTCTTGATTCAAAAATGTCTGCATCAACAAAAAGATATTTATGCTTGTTTTATCGACTATGAGAAAGCATTTGATACTATCAAACATGACAAACTCATAGAACTATTACATCGTACATGACTTGACACTAAGGACATCCAGATTATAAAAAATCTATATTGGAATCAAACAGACCACATGAAGAATGGACATATGCTGAGTGAAAACGTAACTATTTCGAGAGGGGTTAGACAGGGCTGTATTCTTTCGCCACTGCTTTTCAACCTGTACACGGAACAAATAATTCTAGAGGCACTGGAAGAGTACAACGAGAAAAGAGTACAATCAAGATTAATGGCGTACCAATAAGTAATTTTCGATATGCAGATAATACTTTTATACTGGCCGATAACATCGAAGATTTACAGATGATGCTAAATAGAGTAAATACAACTGGCAAATAATTTGGACTGAAGATCAATAGAAAGAAAACTAAATTTATGATGATCAGTAAAAAGAACATTCAACATATCGACCTGAATATTGAAGCCAAACGTATTGAAAGAGTACACCGATTTAAATATCTGGGATATACAGTAAATGATAAGTGGGACCCAGACGTAGAGATTAAGATCCGAATTGAAATAGCAAGATCCAAATTCATCAAAATGAGAAAGCTCTTAAGCAACCGCCACCTAAGCGTTAACCTTCGATGGCGCGCCACGAAATGCTACGTACTCTCTACGCTACTTTACGGAGTTGAAGGGTGGACTTTAACAACAGCAACTATAAAGAAGTTAGCGGCTCTAGAAATGTGGCTGTATCAACGAATTACTGAGAATACCTTGGACAGACAAAGTGACCAACACAGAGGTATTAAGACGAATGGGTAAAGAGGTGAAATTGTTAACAACTGTTAAAAGGAGGAAAGCGTCATACCTGGGCCATGTGTTCCGTAATGATTAGTACAGTCTGCTACAGCTTATCGTGGAAGGCAAGATTGAAGGTAGAAGAGGTTTGGGCAGAAAGAAGAAATCCTGGCTGAGAAACTTGAGAGAATGGTTTCAAATACCAGAAGCTGCGAACATAATACATGCGGCACAATACAGAGAAACCTATCGTTTGATGGTCGCCAACCTTCGGTAGAAGACGGCACATAAAAAAGAAGATTATTGCATTTCATCGGTAAGTTTTTGTATATTCTTATATTTATAGATGTTCTTTGAAGCCAAACAAAACCGATTATTGGAATTATGGGAAATAGTTCCTACCGACGATAAAAATTATTTTGACGATGAGAGAAGTGAAAACAAAATCGATCAAATGGAGGAAGGTGATGGCGGAAGTGAATCGGAACAAGATATGACAGACGAGGAAGAAGAAAGTGAAAGTAACACCTTAGCATCTATTGGAAAAGATGGAGTTGTCAGATGGAAAAGGAAAAAGCAAATAGTACGTTTGATGATGTCGAGATTACCTACACTTGAAGACTTGAAGATTCCCAGTGATATTTAAAAATATTTTGTGAATAACGTTATGTTAAACATGATTGTGGAAAGTACAAACAAATATATAGATTCAATAAGAAATAACTGTTATAATGGATGCAATGCTTTACAATCAATCACAATTCATCAAAAGTAGGAGTCGACCATATGGTAGACCATATGATAGATAATGTAGTAGACCAGCTCAATGCTAACTACAACTGTTCAAGAAGCACAAAACGTTCGGCAACGGTTTTCTATATTCTATATTCTCTACCATATTAAATATATCTGGCATCAATTCAGTGGTTATCATTAATGTAAACGATAAAAATGAGAAAAACGTGAAACGACGTGATTTTCGAAAAAAAGGGCCGTTCTGCATTTTGTACTATCAAAAAGAACAGGTGTACTCGCTTTTCATGCATAAAATGCAAAAAATTCATGTGAATTATGTCAGCTTTGTCTAAGTGACGCTACAACATACAATGTCTCACTTACTAAATCAAGTGACATGGTTAATTTATATTTTTGTTAAAAACCTGAGCTATTTTTTAAGTTAATCTATATTCCTCTTAACTAAAAATTACGAACTGTTTTTTCATTTCAAAGATTTGAAGATTCTTTTTTTAAATTTTATTTTATATTATAAATAACAATACATTGTTATACTAATGTTTTTCATTTACAATATTAAATATTTGTATGATTTTTATAGCAATAACTATTTTTTTAACCCTTTCGCCTTTCGAGTTTTTGTTTGCACAGATAAAAATAAGTTTTTCTCGAATTATTTTTTCAAAATTTGTTTCCTTAGGTATATGAAAAAAATAATGTCTTAAACAGCAGACATAAATAGTCAATGAATTAAATTATAAAATTTGTTGAAGAATGAAAATACAGTAAAAAATAAAACAAAGTAAGTATGTAACATAAAAGGTAAGTATTTCCTTTACATGGAAATTTACAAAACAGCGATCTATTTGGAGGCACAAATGCACCTTACATTTAGTGCAAGTCCATCTAGACTTGCGTTTGCAGCCAACATTCTTGCACCGTCCAGTAAGGAACACCCCGGGGTACTCAGGCATATGGTTTATTTTGTCTAATTGTACTGCTGCAAGAGGCCCTACTTTAATCCTAGTTCGACTCAGTCGAACAGGGCATCATCTTTTGAAGGCCTTCCCACTTTCTTCTTGGAAATGTCATTGCCCTGCTTGATGAGCACCTCACCTAACTCCATTCTGAAGTGCAATAAGTCTAGCTGTTGTTTTCGTTGGGCGACCAACCAATCTTTTCTGTACTCCAACCAAGAATTTACAATTGCCATATCCACCCCATGCAATATCATTCTCAGTGTCCATTTTTTGGAGCGAATTTTTGTTCGGTATAATGATATAAGAGTGTCAGCTTTGTCGACTCCGCCCTCTTTCAAATTTCAGCTCTTTCAAATTGGTTGGTGAGAAATGGGTATTATTATTCTGAAGAGCATGAATATTGCTACAATCGACCATCTTTTTGAATAAGTTTTCTGTAAAATATTTCATGAAATAGTCTACTGGATACATTTCATTCTCAAGCGAAAGGTTTTGAGCCGATTGTTCTTTAAAAAACATACGTCTAGTTTGGAACTTGACGTCTTGCATCCATATGATCTCATTTCTTTGGGATATATCCATATTTTGATAAATATATTTAAACTCTTCAGAATCTGAAGTTGGAGGTTCCTCATCCATAATGCTTTCCTCGATAACATCATGGAACTCGTCTGCTTGTGCCATTATATCCTCCATATCATCAGGTAAAGGAGCTCCAATTTCTCTTCGCATTACAATATCTTTATCTTCATCGCTACAATCGCTTTCAAGCCCTTCTATATCAGAAAGGCCTTTTCTAGCTCTTCGAAAGTTGATTTTCGGTTAAATATTTCTTCTTGACATGATTTTCTGAAACAAATAAAATATCTTTAAAAAATTAAACTTTCCTTTTATTCAATTGTCTACAATTGGAGAAACCTGTTATAGTCACTTCAAAAAATATATGACAAAAATATTTATATACATCTAATAATACAATACTTGTACTCAAAATAAAAACATAAAATCGACTGGATGACCAATAATTTTTGATATATTTATCGAATTACGAGAGCTTACCTGATAAGAACATGTAACACAGTAACCACCATGTAAACAGCTGTTATAAATTGTTACATCTCTATGCTAGAAGTCACTGTAAACTAGGCAATACTTATTACAAAATGTCTGTGGATGTATAAGATATCACATAATTGAGGGGCTGAGAGGAAAAGTGGTACAAGTGACATTTTGTATAAAAGTGAGATATGTGCATGAGTGGCTAGAGGATGTTGAGATTTATTAATATAAAAATGGTACAAGTACAAAACACACTACAGTACGGACATCTGTATGTGAGAAGTAAAAGCTCTCACCAATTTCTGGTAATGGTTTTCTGTATAAGTGGCCCAAGGTTACATGTCCCACTTTTGTTCTAAACCTTATGTAGTTGTTTGTGACAGCCACGTTTTAAAAGTGTGCAGGAATATTAATACAATTTGTGAAATAGCCTTAAAATAATGCAAGGTAAGTCTTCAATGCGTTTTATATTTTTTCAATTGTTATTTTATAGGGTTATTTTATTTATCTATGTCTTCAAAAAGTAGTAGTTGAAAGAAACTTATAGCATAACCTTAAAATGTTTCTTTTTTGTTTCAGAATCTGACAGTTATTCGGAATATGACGATTCAGAAGAGGACAGAAACTATAGTCCAATAGAAGAAAGTAGTAGCGATAGTAATTATGATCTACAAAACATTGCAGATGTTCATTTAAACAAGTCATTAAAGAAAAAGGGCAAAAAACGTTTGAGATATAGCGATGTAGATAAGAGGCAAGTAAGAAAACGAAAAAGAAATGCAGGTCAGGAATACGTAGGCTATAAAAACAAGTTAGTAAAAGCAAGAAGTTTGCAAAATTATATACATACTTGCAGATTTCAGTGTCAAAAATTCACCGATGAAGAAAGACAGGAAATATTTAACCAATTCTGGGGTCTAGGAAATTGGAATCTGCAGAATGCATTCATTACGTCTTGTACAGAGATCGCTTTGCCCAAACGACGACGTACAGAAGCTGTTACTAATAAAGGAAAGAGCGTTACTATCAAACTAAAAAATATGAGAGTTTGCAAAATGTTTTTCTTAAACACTTTGGATATCAGCAATGGACGTTATTCGAGAATTTTAAATGGGATATCTGACGTTGGAATCACCGCTGTTGATAAAAGAGGAAGAGCTCCATGTCCTAATAAACTATCACAGGATGTAATTGATAAGGTAAAACGACATATTGATATGTTTCCAAAATATACCAGCCATTACACCAGACATTACAATCCCCGTAGACGGTACCTTCCTTCATTTTTGACCATAAGAAAAATGTATAAATGTTACCTAGAGCATTGTCAAGAAAATAACGAAGCTCCTGTCAAGGAATGGTTCTACAGGAGAGTGTTTAATACCGAATTTAATCTAAGTTTTCATCATCCCTTGTCCGATACTTGTAATAAGTGCGATAAGTTCGAAACATCAATAAAATCGTGCACAAGTGAGTCAGATAAAAAGAAAATAATGTGCGAGAGAGAGCTTCATCACCGAAAAGCCGAATCGGGAATACAAGCCAAAAAAAGAGGCAAAAATAGTGGCTGAAACTTCAAGGAATGAAGAAGTGGTATCAGTTTGTTTCGATCTACAAAAAACTTTACCTACACCAGCACTTACAACCAACAAAGTGTTTTATATGCGAGTATTATGGACATATAATTTTGGAGTCCATAATTTGGGCAAGAAATGTGCTTCAATGTATATGTGGGATGAATCGGTAGCATCCAGAGGCTCTATGGAAGTTTCTTCATGTCTTTGGAAATTTATTGCTGGTCTTAATCAAAATACACGACATCTTATTGCATTTAGTGATTCTTGTTCGGGACAAAATAAGAATAAAAATATTGTGAAATTTTTTATGTATGTGGTTAAAGAAACTCAGCTAGAAATAATAGACCACAAATTCCTTGAACCGGGACATACCTTCATGGAATGCGATGAAGATTTCGGAGTCATTGAAAAGTACAAAAAGCAAGTACCTTATATTTTTGTACCCAGTGAGTGGATGAATGCTGTGAGAAACAGTTCTAAGAAGTTTAAATGTGAAGAAATGAAGATGGAGCACTTCATTTCACTCGAAAACTTCAACGAGTACGTGCAGGAAAATATTAAAAAGGATGATGAGAATAATCAGATAAAATGGAGAGAAATAAAATGGATTCGGTTTGAGAATAAAGACCCATTTACTATGAAATTCAAGTACACTCTCAATGAAGAGACTGAATTTATAACTGATAACTGTATGAAGAGGATGCGTGGAAGACCACCTCAGAATATTAGTCTTAGCCAACTGAATAGTTCACCCATGAGTCTGAAGTATGAAAAATGGAAGAATTTACAAGACCTACTATGCTTTGTGCCACCAATTTACCATCAATTTTACAATCAGCTCAATCACACTGCGAAGAAGGGAAAACAAGGTCAGAAAAAGAAGCCAATGCAACCTGAAGAAAGAAAAGAGAAGGACAATGAAGATGACGATGAGGTAGACGACAATGATAAAATACTTTTGAGCGACTATGATGATGAGGAAGATATTTAGCTCAGTTGGTAGCACGTCTATATAATATCATTTCGTTATTATTTTTATGCATTTTTTGTTCCTGTATTTTTGTGCAATATACATTTTGTTTTCGTATCTAATGTAGCTTCTTAAATAAATGTTCAAAAAATTACGTGTATTTCTTTTATAAAAGATATTATTTATTTATTTACTCATGGTAATATTTACTTGTACCATTTTTACTCTAAACAACAAAAATGGTACATGTACATTTTGTAAAAAATGTTTCAAAAAAACTAAATGTATATGATTGTAAAAACTGCACATGAAAACATTAAGAACTTACTAATAATAATATCTTGATTAGATTTTAAAATTTTGTTTGGTCTTTTTGTGCCACTACTCAAACTTTAACTCTCATTTTCTCAAAACTATCTAAATGTCACTTGTACCACTTTTCCTCTCAGCCCCTCAATTGTAAAACGAAGCCAATTTTGCGTATGGCAGATACTTGAAAATTATGTGTACAATTGTAGACGCCATGAGCGAAAGGGTTACTTATCGGCCTCAGACACCGTAACGACTCTTGATGCTCAGTTTTTTCTAGCGACTAACGGAGGGTTAATAATTCTGACTATTAAAAATATTTTAGACTGATAATAATTATTAATATGAACCTATTCAAGAATCGTTTATTAAAACTAAAATAGCTTCTGAAAGTTATTAAGAAAATATTCTTTTTTTAATGTATTTCTTTCTCAATTTGTTTCAAAATAGGGAGATTCATACAGACTTTTTATCCGAGTTTATCGACGTTTATCTTAGTTTATTTGATTTCAATATCAGCATTATCTAGCCTGTTGTAAGTCTTTTTTTTTCTATTTTCAGCTGATTCAAGTAAAGTTACTTTCGAGTTAAAAAAGTAACCTAATTTCTTTAGACCTAATTTATAATAATACAATATTATAAGAATAAAAACCAAAACTCATGACAGGATAGTTGACCATTTTGCGCAACTAATATAGTAGCACCATAGCAAGGTATATCATCTTCTTCTTGTTGTGGTTCCTTCTCCTATTGGAGGTTGGCTACCATCCCAGCTATCCGTACCTTATTGGCGGCTGCTCAGATAAGATCTACTTAGCTGCAACTATACTACTCTCTTAGGTTTCTTGGCTAGGAAATTCTTCGTCTTCCTGTGGATCTTTTACCCTTGATTTTTCTTTGCATTATGAGCCTTAATATCTCATATTTCGCACCTCTGGTAATGTAGCCTAAATATTCGAGCTTTCTTGATTATTAGTTTTGTTGGTACCTAAATAATACATAGTTATGATTTTGAAAATTTGTTTGTTTGATCATGGTCACTTTATATCTAACCTAGAACATTAATTTGGTCGCTAAGTTATCTCTTGCAAATATACTTGATATTACATGTTGCTACTTTCAACGTATAATTCTAAATGCGTAGAGATTTCTCTGGCTTATGATTAGAAAGATCCTGTGATTCCTTCTAGCAGATCTTGTATTCCGTGGTCTTTAGATAGTAAGTTTTTTTACATTATTTGACATATTTGCTATTCATGACTCTACTAGGGCTACTTTACGAGTCTTTAATGCATTTTTATGCTGTTGACCTGAGTTTATCCGCCTTTGAGATCGATTTTCCCATCTCAGTATAAAAGATTGCCCTGCGTCTTACCAAACCGTATGCCCGAAGCCCTTAATCAGTCAATGGGAGATTTTTTATGCCGAAAAGTACTCAATGAAATTTTCGCCATATCTGTCAAGCAAACAAGCAGTTTAATTGAGCCCAGCCTGAGAGACTTGCACACTCCTTAAAATGACTATCGGGTGTTACAATTAACTGGGAGGATAAGGATTAATTCGTGTAAACACGAACCAATCTACTGCTACCCAATGATCCAGGCTATTTCTTTTCCCCTATAGCACTCTGATGCGCAATAGGGGCTTTTTATCTGAAAATTGCTTATCGTGTGGAAGTCCTGAGTACAAAAACTCCAACCTGATATCCTATCCCGGTCAATGCAGGCTAGCTAGGTGACTCGACGCTCCAGAATGTGAGCCCTTCTTGCCCGCGTTTTGGGTTTTGTAATTTTATTAATTTTTTTTTTCGTGACCGAAGCCGTTTTTTTGGCTTTTTTACTCAAACTCACTTTAGCCTACAGACCAATGCAGTTGACCGGTGTTTGGCACGTAGAGCCGTAAGTGAGAGTTAGGTGTCTAATGAGGACAATTTATCAAGAAGTGTCTCCCATCTATGATGCTCGTTATGGTCGTTAAAACAAAAGGTACTACCTCTATAACACAACTTTACACCTCTTTTATAACCAATATTTATATTTACAATCCATACGTAAATTAATAGTTACATAAACCGAATTGAGCCAATGACGGAAAGAAGACAACTTCTAGCGCAAAACAAACGGTATACTCAAGCATACAGAGAACTTAATGAAATAATTAGAAAAGAACTAAAACGCGATATACAAAAATGGAACGAGAACTTAATAGAGCAAGTCATTGAAAACAACAGAGGCTTAAAATGTCTAAGACCCACACTGAGATTTCAAAAAATCATCAAAATTAAAGATTCCAACAATAAGGAAGAGAAGGACAAATATAAAATAACAAATGTTATCGAAGACTTCTACACATCCTTGTACAGCTCGAAAGTCCAGCCTAATAAAACAACAAAGGAAAACGTCAAAAGAAAAATAAAAAACATGGGATCAGGAGTACTACCAAATATAAAGGAATTCGAAATAGAAAGAGCTTTAAAAGAGCTAAAAAATAATAAAGCTGCAGGACACGACGGTATAATTGCCGAGCTCTTGAAAACAAGCAAGACATTAACAATCCCTGTACTAACAGACCTATTTAATTGATGTCTCCATAATAGCAAGATCCCTAAAGACTGGAACGAGAGTCTAGTAATACTACTACACAAAAAAAGGGGACAAATGTGATCTACAGAATTATAGACCTATGTCGTTGCTAAGTCAAGTATACAAACTATTTATGAGAATTAGGTTAACCTACAAAATGGACAATTACCAACCGGTTGAACAGGCTGGCTTCCGCAAAGGATATAGTACATCAGACCATCTACTAACAATGAGAACATTGATAGAGAAGGCAAATGAATACCAACTACCCGTATTTCTTGCCTTCGTCGACTATGATAGTATTGAGATGTGAGCCATAGAACAAGCTATTAATAATTGTAAAATAGATTCGAGCTATAGGCAACTAATACATAATATATATAAAAATGCAACTATGATAGTACAGCTAGACGATAATACAAATCCCATCCCCATTGAGAGAGAAATGAGACAAGGAGACGTAACATCGCCAAAGCTTTTTAACCTAGCCCAAGAAGACGTCTTCAAAACTACAAATTGGACAACCTATGGCATTAACGTTAATGGCAACAAGTTAAACCACCTCAGATTCGCTGACGATATAGTGATTATAGCGAGCACATTCGAGGAACTGCAAATTATGATGGGGGAACTAGCAGCCAGCTCCCAATACGTCGGCCTAAAAATGAATATGAAAAAAATAAAAAATAATGACAAACACAGATGACCCCAGACGTATAACTATAAATGGCAGTGAGATAAAACAAATCCAGAAATATATCTACCTTGGCCAAATCCTGAGACTTGACAAAGAGAACCAAAGTGCGGAAATTACTAGAAGAGCAAGACTAGCATGGGCAGAATTTGGAAAACTTACTTGGATACTTAAGAACCGCAAAATACCCCAATACTTGAGGAGCAAAGTGTTCAACCAATGCATCCTTCCTATCATGACATATAGATGTCAAACCTGGACCCTAACCAAGGCAAACATAAATAAACTAGCCACAGCACAAAGAACAATTGAAAGAGGAATGTTAGGTATACGACTCTCAGATAAAAAGAGGAACGACTGGGTAAGATCCAAAATAAAAGTAGAGGACATAGCAACAAAAATTGCCAAACTTAAGTGGAGCTTCGTGGGTTACACTGCTAGGCAAAAAGACCAACGTTGGAATACTACAATACAACATTGGAGACCTTACGAAAGTAAACGACCAAGAGGAAGACCACAGATGAAATGGGTTAATGGTAATATATGGCTCAGGATAAAGACCGATGGAAGGAGTTGGGAGAGGCCTATATCCAAACATGGACGACAGAAGGCTAAGAAGAAGAAGAAGAAACCAAATTGACAGCTCTGCCATTCTAGTGTTATATCATATTCATATTCATAATCATATTCCAGTCTAGCATATATCAATTAGCTCTCTAGTAACATAGATTATATTTTTTTTTTTTCAAAACAAAAAAAAACTTTATATCATTTTTAATAAAATTAAATTTTAAAAACAGTTTCTAAGTTGGAAGTTCAAACATCAAGTAATACGTTTCTAATTATATTTATGGTGAAATCGTAAAAAATATAACAAAAAACTAAATTAAAAAATGAACATCTATAAATTATTTTAGTTTTATCAAAACGTAAATCTGTAATGTTTCATTTTGTTGCACAATATATATTTTCCATTATTAAATATATTCCGGAAATTTAGCCAAAGAGTACAATTTGCAAATTTGAATATTGTGTAATAATTATAATGTCAACGTAATCAATCATTTCGGTACATTTCGGTTGACAGCATAGGTAATTACATTCGAAGACCCTTTATAAAAGAGTACAAAATTTGATAAATCAATTTATCAACACAAGCGCAAATAGAAGAATCAACAGTGTAGACTATTTTTAACAATATAACAGGTATGTTGTAAAATTTGTGCATAATATCTAGTGATTTACTACAAAGATTTTTCTTTTTCTACCCTACAGTATTCCATCCAATTATGGTAAGAGATCTTTTCTTGTCTCCAACCAGCGTCGCTGTCATTAATCTTTTACCAGCAAGTTCTTGATATTGTCACTATATCTCATTGGAGAGACATTTTCCTTTTACTTTGGATTACTATGCCAATATATAATTTGTTATTTCATCTTTTAAAAATTTGTAAATTCTTTATAAAAACAAAGTATTAAAAAAAAACAATCAGCCATCCCTAATGCTCTAGGAACAAGGAGGACACTATTTTCCATGAGAGTATTGTTACAAAAAGCTGTGATTTTCGTAAAAACATACAAAAAAAAGTTTAATGCAACTTAATAGTAAAATTAAGATAGAATATAAAAATATGGAATGGAGTCATAGACGTTGAAAAAGATTGATACCAAAAAATTAGAGGCATTTGAACTGTGGATGTATCGCAGAATCCTGAGAATATCATGGACCGAGAGAGTCACAAATGTCGAGGTCTTGAGAAGAATAAATAAAGAAAAGGAAGTCATATTTACGATCAAAAAACGAAAACTGCAATACTTGGGACACATTACAAGAGGCGAAAGATATGAACTGCTTCGAATAATTATGCAAGGGAAAATAGCAGGAAAAAGGTCCATAGGAAGAAGACGAAACTCCTGGCTAAAGAATCTACGGGAATGGTATAGCTGTAGCAGCAACGAATTGTTTCGGTCAGCAGTTTCGAAAATACGTATAGCCCTGATGATCGCCAACCTTCGGAACGAAGATGGCACTTGAAGAAGAAGATAAAAATATAGTAAAATACGCGTATAAAATGAAAGGCAACCATTTATACGTATTTATGACAATTGCCTGTCTTTAGTACGGTACCTACATATAAGTTAAAAAAGGAGCATGTTAAGTTGGAAAAGAATCAGTACTAGAGAAATGCTACTAATTTGTGGCAATACTGTTAGAATACTCTGCGGTTTCCAGAGCAACAACTAGCACATCCACAGAGAAAGATAGTTATACTATCTTTCTTAGTCTTATGACTAACTATCAAGTTAGTCATACTTTTGATTAAATTGTTAGGTTGTTGGATTATTTGGAAAAAACAACAAAAGCCATTATCAATAAAACCTCTCTTCCTATCGACATAAAACAATCTCTAATTGCTCGGCAACAGAAAGGAATATCCATCGATGGAGAAAGATTAAACCATCTACGTTTTGCGGACGATATCGTGCTTCTGTCAGATAATCTGGGAGAGATCAAAGACATGCTCCAAGAACTGAATTACATACTACAAGAAACTGGGCTGGAGATAAATTTCGAGAAAACCAAAATGATGACCAATATGGTTCCCAGCGAAGAGATACAGATCAATAACAACAAGGTAGAATTAATCGATAAATACACATACTTGGGTCATGAAATCAGAATAACCAGAGACAACCAAACCTGCGAGCTAAATAGACGAATCACGTTGGGATGGGCGGCATATGGAAGGATGAGAGACATTTTTAAAACAAATACTCCAATTCACCTGAAAAGGAAGGCATTTAACCAATGCATCCTACCAGTCTTGACCTACGGAGCAGAGACCCTAACTTTAACGAAAGCTACTGCCAAAAAACTGAGGGTAACACAAAGGCGAATGGAGAGATCAATGCTGGGTCTGACCTTGAAAGATCGCGTGAGAAATGAGGAGATACGCCGACGAACTGGCGTTGACGATATTATACTGCGAATCAATAAACAAAAGTGGAGGTGGGCTGGACATGTTGCTAGAATGGAAGACGGAAGATGGACGAAGAGATTGTTGGAGTGGAGACCAAGAGCCGACAAGCGAAGTCGAGGCAGACCACCTACCCGATGGACCGACGACCTAAGGAGAATAGAAACAAACTGGATTGCAGCAGCTAGAGATAGAGAGAACTGGAGATGTTTGGAGAAGGCCTATATCCAACAATGGATGTGAAAACGGGGCTGGATGATGATGAATTGCTCGGGAAAAATTTTCCAGGACACCTCGAATATATGATATACCCAAAATCCACAAACCCGTTATTCCTCTACGTCCCATTTTCAGTATATAAAATTGCCTTACTTTGGCAGTACAAAGTGTCCAAGTACAAGTACTTGGCCAAAACTCTACCTCTTGCCAAAAATTCATCCTTTATCAAATTCTTTTCATTTTATCGAACTTCTTAAACAATACCCTATCTCACCGTCAGGCATTTTAGTAGGTTTCGATTACGTTTCACTTTTTACAAACATTCCTATAAACAAAACTTTAACCATTCTTCTAAAATGAATTCTTTAGATAAATAAATGGTGCCTTAATGGGCTCCCCACTATTTCCAATAATTGCCTATGTCTCTATGGAAGCCTTTGATACCCGAGTACTATATACATAAATACTCAAACCCACATGTTGACTACGATATGTTGACGATACATTCGTCATTTGGCCCCATGGTAGGGATGCTTTGGTCTCGTTTCAAACCCAGCTGAATGGTATAAATCATAGTAAACCGCCAAAATGGTTACTGCGAGAATCACATCAACAGGAGCAATAGGAGCATCCACAAACATCAATCTCATACTAAAAAAAGACTCAGACCCTCATCACACAAAAACTTTTTTCCTTACGTCAAAGGTGTCACTGGCAAAATCGATAAAATTCTTAAATCAAAAGGAATAAAGATAATATTTACCCCCAAACAAAAGCTGTTATCTGTTGTCCGACCTATCATAGACAATATTCCAAATAAACAACACGGAACATGAAATTCCTTATGTAGACTGCCCTCGATCTTATATTCTTCTTCTTTAGGTACCGTCTTCTCTAAGGAGGTTGGTAATCATCACAGCTATTTTCACTTTTGAGATTGCAGCTCTGAACAAGTCGACAGAACTGCAATTATACCACTTTCTCAGATTGTTGAGCCAGTAGATGCGTCTTCTTCCAATAATTCGTTTTCCCTGCATTATGGTTTGTAGCAACACATATTTATCCCCTCTCATAACGTGGCGAGATATTGTAACTTTCTTATCTTAATCGTATTCATGATTTCCATTTCCTTTGTCATCTTTCTGAGGACTTCAACATTTGTTATTCGGTCTACCCAACTTATTTTTAATATTCTTCGGTAAGTCCACATCTCGAATGCTTTAAGTCGATCTTATATAGGCTAAAAAAATTGTAAAATCTGTAATAGGATTTAGAAACATTCCATTTTTGTTCGCAATTCCGATTCAATTTTAGTTCTAATCCAACACCATCTTTATACAGGTCACAAAGTTGATTTTGAAAATTCTACAATCATAGCCTCTATCCGCTTCTATAAACCAACAATTATCCGAGAAGCCATGGAATTTGAAAAAGGCCAAATTGCCTCAATAAAAGAGATGACGGTATACAGTTGTCTTCGACATGGAGATATCCCATAAAGAAAATATCATCTGCCCCACCCGCCAATCAAAATTCCATTTTCTAAAATGTTTGCGCCAACTTCCACGCTAATCCCCACGCGATTCCACGCCCCATTTATTACGCTAAGACCCACACCAACCTCCACCCAAACCACATCACCATCGACGATATAAATGAACCGTCCTCTGTTCCCAGTAGCAGTAACGCATTAGTTAATGATCAGTGTAAGAATGTCTGGAAACTCGGGAGACTGGGACCTCGGAAGCTCTGAACAAGACATTAAAGAGGATGTCAAAACCTCGGCGCAATGACAATCGACGTGGTTCATCTCGGAAGACTGTTGAGTTTAATATATTACAAGTTTAAAGCTTACAAGAATATTAATTCTTGTAAGCTTGCTTGCTATTGCTCTGATAGAATAAAAAGCCACATATAGTGGTGTTTGGAGCACAAAATAGTCAAACCTTTCTTGTTAAAATCGGTATTATTAGATCGATATAACGATCGAAGTTATTTCAGTGTGGTCTTTATCTCGTAACAAAATACTTTTGTGCTCCAAACGACATAATATAGGGCTTTTATGTCATCAGAGCAATAGCTCTGCAACAATTTTTTGCCAAAAGCTACTAATATTTGGACCTTTCGACAGCGCAGAAGACAGATTTATTAAATTGTTTAGTTCTTCGAAATCAAAGCAGGTGGCTTCGCTTTGCGCTAACAACTAACGTAAAATTATCTTTTTCCCTTGTTGCGAGCTATGCCAATACTTGCTTCCTTTATTTTACTATTAACTCACATTAACCTTTTTATTACTCTTTGAAACATTCTAAACGTTTGGCATTCCTTTCCTAAGGTAGTTGTAGCTTCCTTCGTTGATTAGTTAGTTGTTGCTCTGAAAACCTCAGAGTCTTTTAACAATGTTGCCACAACTTGGCCGCACTGCTTCTGTAGGGATCCTTCTTTAAAGTTGATATTCTTTAATTCCTACTTAATCGCACCGTAGTGATGACGATCAAATAGTCAGAAATACGTATTTACGGTTGCCTTCCATCTTATCTACATATTTTATTATTTTTTCCCTTATTGCGAGTTATGCCGATACTTTTTAAATATAACTATAATTTTATACAACAAAAAGAAACAGTTAACTCTTTTATACCAAAATTATACAAATTTTATATAGAACTACAAAAATTGTTGCAACTGTCACAACCTAACTCTGCTTTGCAACACAATTAAGTTCTGTGGTGAGTTGTTTCTCATCATATATTTTTCATCAGTAATTTCTTATCATCTATTTGATATATGCTGGAAATGTCATAAATGATGAGTTTTATATGACTAAACGTTTGAAATATTTGAAATACTTTTGCAAAATTAAACTTAAAACATGATTGACATTGAGTACTAACTTTTAAAAACCACGTAGCTTGATATCATAAAAATTTAAGATAGTGAGTTGATATGGCAATATGCTCAGAAAGAAGTCGCCACTCCTGTTGATTCCTGGCAACTTCCCTCCATCTTTTGACCCTTAGAATCTGTAGGTCTTCTTTCACATCATCAATCCATCTCGTTCGTGGTTTTCCTCTACTTCTTGTGCCATCTGGTTTTAAAAATGTTAATCTCTTCGTGTATTTATGATCTGGCATCCTAGCAATGTGTCCAGCCCATCTAAGTCTCTGCACTTTAATGAATTTCACAATATCTGGATCGGTGTATAACTGATATAGTTCAAAGTTGTATCTTCGCCGCCTAAGCCCATTTTCGTTTACGGCCTCAAAAATGTTTTTCTTAAGCTCTTTAGTCCCATATATTAAAGGCGGTCTTAATAAAGTCTTATATATATTAAGCTTTACTGCACGTTTTATATTTTTATTTTTTAAATGTTTCTGGACGTAACTGTTCTATTTGCTATTGCTATACGTCTTTTTATTTCGTCGCTTGTCATTTTTGTTGCGTTTACTAGTGATTCCCAGTTTTAAAGCATTATTAATATCAAGGAACGTAGAGTTTTCTCCTTTAATTCTAACGCATGAGCTTATGTTTTGCATTGTTAGTTGGGTCAACTTAACTAATTTAGGTGGGAACTTAAAGTCTATCATTGTATTATATAATGCAGTTTTTTTCACACTGTTATAGGCTGCTTTGAGGTCAAAAAAGAGATGATATGTATCTATGTTATATTCTAGCGACTTTTCTGGAATCTGCCTATGTGCTTGAATTTGACGTACAGTTGACTTTCCAGCCGTAAATCCGCATTGATATTGACCAACAATATCCTTTATAAAATGTTTAAGTCTTTCAAATAATACATTGCCAAAGATTTTATATGCAGATGCAAACAGAGTAATGCCTCTATAGTTCTTACATGCCAGTTGATTACCCTTTTTATGCAACGGACAATGCAACGGATTTGCACAAAGTAAGTCAAGAAATAACAGAAAAATACTTAAAACCTGAAAGAACAAATAAAAAGGAATGGATGACGGAGGAGATTCTATGTATGATGGAAGACAGAAGAAACGCTAAAGATAATAAGAATTACTACAACAACATAAATAACGAAATAAAAAGGGCTATTAAAATAGCAAAAGAAAATTGGTTTAGCTCGAAGTGTACAGAGATAGAGTCATTACAACAAAAACATGATTCATTTAACCTCCATAAAAAGATTAAAGAAGCGGCAGGCTTATATAAACACAAGAACACTGGATTCCTGACAGATAATCAGGGAAACATAGTACTGGAAATAGAGCATAAAAGAGATATTTGGATCAAATACGTGGAAAAAACTTTTGAAGATATACGAAGTAACACTGGTATTACAACAAACACCAATTGCGAATCTGGACCACCATTTACAGTCGAAGAAGTAAAATATGCCATCAAAAGCACCAAAGATGGTAAAGCAGTAGGCCCTGATAATTTTCACTCAGAATTCTTAAAACTTATGGACTATGATGGCATAAAATGGTTGACAAATATATTTAACAGTATATATGATACGGGCGTGGTTCCCCAAGAGTGGTTAGTGTCAACTTTTATAAATCTTCCAAAAAAACCCAATGCGAGAAAGTGCGAAGACTATAGAATTATAAGCCTTATGAGCCATTTACTTAAAACATTTCTAAAGGTCATCCACAAAAGAATATATACAAAATGTGAGGAACAACTAACAAGAACACAATTCGGATTTCGTGATGCTCTGGGAACACGGGAGGCCCTTTTTGCTGTACAGGTGCTATTTCAGAGATGCAGGGATGTGAATTGTGATATATACGTATGCTTTATAGATTACCAGAAGGCATTTGACAGAGTAAAACATGACAAATTAATGACTCTAATGCAAGAAATTGGAATTGACAACAAAGATCTTAGAATTATCAGAAACATTTACTACAATCAAACGGCCAAAATCAAAATAGAAGACCAGTTAACTGATAAAATTGCAATAGAACGTGGAGTACGACAGGGCTGTATTTTGTCTCCATTGTTGTTCAATATTTATTCTGAATGGGTATTTAAGGAAGCTTTAGACGGTTGTGCGAAAGGAATACTAATAAACGGTGAATGGTTGAATAACATTAGATATGCAGATGACACTATAGTTTTTGCCGATAATCTGAATGACTTACAGATATTAACAAATCGCATAACAGAAGTCAGCAACAGATACGGACTAGCTCTTAACATAAAGAAAACCAAATTTATGACAATTAGTAAAAAACCAATACTAAACGCTCAACTTACAATCAACCAACAGAATATCGAAAGAGTCGAGCAATATACATATCTAGGCACCAATTTAAATAGCCAATGGGACCACTCAACAGAAATTAAACAGCGAATAATAAAAGCAAAAGCAGCATTCGTTAGAATGAGAACTATTTTCAACAGTCGAGACATATCATTAAAAACAAAATGCCGTCTATTGAACTGCTACATATTCACAGTTCTGCTCTACGGAATGGAAGCATGGACACTGACTGTTGCATCTATGAATCGGCTCGAAGCTTTCGAAATGTGGTGTTATAGGCGCATCTTACGTATATCCTGGGTTGACAGAGTTACTAATGTGGAGGTCCTGCGTAGAATGGGGAAAGAATGTGAAATTCTCATGACCGTCAAAACTAAAAAGTTGGAATATCTAGGTCATGTAATGAGAAACCAAGAACGTTACGGCCTTCTCCAGCTGATTCTCCAAGGGAAAGTAAATGGTAAGAGAGGACCGGGAAGAAGACGCATTTCCTGGCTTCAAAATTTGCGAAAGTGGTATAACACTACTACCACTGAACTGTTCCGCGCTGCAATAAGCAAAGTGAAGATAGCCGTGATGATCGCCAACGTCCGGAACGGATAGGCACTTTAAGAAGAAGAAGAAGATGCAACGGACATATTATTCGAAACCGTACAGGAATTAGAGATACTCTTTCAGATAGAATACAAGGAAGGCAATTACAATGGTATGGTCACGTGATGAGAATGGAGGAGGAGCGGTGGCCAAAGAAAGCCTTAATGTATGTTCCGCCAGAAAGAAGGAAAAGGGGAAGACCACCAAATTCCTGGAGAAGGGAAATTACAAAAACAATGCAATCTAGAGGCTTAGAAGAGGGAGATTGGAGAGATAGGAAAAGATGGAGGCTGAAATGCAGGAATCGGCAATCGCATTCTGCCCAATAAGTACTATTAGTTTATGGATTGTATATAGATGAAAAAGGTCCTCAACTTCAAAGATCTCGGTAGTTGAATAACTAAAGATCTAGATCCAGACATAGAGATACGTAGCAGAATTGAGCAAGCCAAAACAGCTTTTACTAATATGATAACCTTGCTAAGCAACAGCAACCTTAACTTAACGCTTTGATATGGCTTTGTAAAATATTACATTTACTCCATACTGCTATATGGTGTTGAAACCTAGAGCATAAAGGCCAATGTGATGATCCAATTGGAGGCTTTTAAACGGTGGGTATTAAGAAGACTACTTAAAATTCCCTAAACAGATCACACAACAAATGTTAAAGTATTAAATCGAATGGGCACAAAATGAAATTAGCTGCCAACAATAAAAAAAGAAAAACTGCTTATCTGGGTCATATATTTCGAAATTCCAAGTACCAGTTCTTAAAGCTTATTATGAAATGGAAGATAAAAGGAAAACGGGGCATTGGAGGAAAGAAATACTCATGGCTTAAAAACATAAGGGATTGGACAAACCTCAAGACCCATGCATTCTTTAGAACCACACAAGACCCATAGCAGTATGCCAGAATTGTCGTCAACATCCACTAATAAGGGCACCATAAGAAGAAGAAGTTTATGGATTGCTGCAAAAAGTTGATCACCACATTTTTTATACAATTCCGAACAGATTTCATCGATTCCTGGGACTTTATTGTCTTTGAGTTTTAAGATGGGTTTTGACATTTCTTTTTCTGTTGGGTCTTTACTGTCTAGTTTTTGTTGTAGATTTTATTAATTGTCTATGATTTTTGTAATCTCCATCAATATCGTTTATATTTAGATGTTCGCTGAAATGTTGTGCCCGTCTGTTTTTATCATGCAGAATTTCACCGTTAGTGTCTTTAAAAATTTTTAATCATGGTTTAAATTTTCGATGGCTATTATTTAAGGCTTTGTAGTGTTTCCTCGTTCCATCATTTAACGAATAAACTTTGTATCTCATTGATAATGTTCTGTTCGTATTCCCTCTTTTTACGTCGATTGATATGTTTTTCTTCTCTTCTTAGACGTCTATACGTCAATGATTTTTTTTTTCTGACTTGGTTTTGTCCAATATTTCAACCGATTTCTGTAGCACAATATCTCGTATATTTGCCCATACTTGGTTAATGTCTTCTTTTTCTTCTTTTAAGGTTTTTGTCCTTGTTTGATCTTCTATTGCAGTGACTTAGCGGTCTATAGAATAGTGTTTAAAACTATAAAATTTAAAACTACGACCAGACTGTAGATTTTCACTTGAATTATTTCGTGTTTTTTTATGAATATTTCTTTTCATACCTTTCTTCAATCATCAAAATTACTTTCCAAAAAATCTCATTACAGTAAGTCTTCTAGGAAATAAAATGTTCTTTCACTCTTTTTCCAATATCTTTTATTCTTATAAAATATTGAACAAAAACAAACTCCGTCCAAATTGGAAGTTTTTAGCCGCTAAATTATCTCCCGCTAACAATGACTTAGTCATCAGCTCCCCATCTTTTGTTCTGTTGTTTTTTCCCTTCAAGACCACAGCAACCGCCATTAGTTTGATTACAGTGGATGTTTTGTGGAAACGGCGTTGTGCGGTGGGAAAATAGCACGGGAAAATAAGAAAAAAACCAACTGAAACAGTTTGCAAGTCATAACTCAGTATTAGAGGATATAAAAAGTAAGAGGATTTGTAACGTAAAATCGGTAAAAATGTAAATGTTTTGGTTTTAATTTTTAACGTTGCTAATCTTTATTTCGTTTAAATATTTCTGTTTTTGCAGGTGTATTGAGCTAATAAACTACCGTAAAGCTTTTTTGCTTATTTTTTACTACAATCTTTTATTTATGTAGTTTTGTTTTGAATATCAGGATCATTCTAAGAAAAACAAATTTCAACTTGTCTTCAACCTTCTAGTCACATATTGCTTATTTTTTATTTAAAGAATGACGTTACATCTACCCTATGGTTACAAGGTGCTGCAAAGATTTTTTTAGTCTAACAAAAAGAACAAAACTGTTTTTCTAAAGTAATTTTTGACGCTAAATCCAAATCCTTTGAGCTTTTTGTTTGATCACTTACAGTTTTTTTGGTTATTGCTATATCATGATATGTATGTTGAAAATTTTTCTACTAATATCTAGTATAATATCTACTACTACTACTACTAATATAATATCTACTCTACAAGCAAATTTGGTATTGTATATAAAAATCAATGGCTATTAAAACATAAAAAAAATTCGGAGATATACCCCATTAACAAACTGCTGCACTGTACAAGTTCTGTATGAAAGGAAATAAATAATAAGTAATAAATGGTATATTTTCTTTTTTGTATTGATCACAAAACTTTCTATTACTCGGGTAATAATGATCCGGTTCATCGTAACGGGGTTGGAGTAATTTTAGAAGACAAATATAACAATGCCGTCACAAACTTTGTGCCATTTTCAGAAACTTGGTATACTGACGTAGAAAAACTTATAAAGATGACCAAAAAACGAAACCTAACATTTATCTTAGGTGACTTTAATGCTAAGTTAGGTAGAGGAAAAGTTTCTGGATTGATCGGAGACTTCGGACTTGGAGCAAAGAACGACAGGGGAGAGAGAATGACCGAATTCTGCCAACAACACAACATGGTAGCGACAAATACATGGTTTAAATTACACCCTCGCAGATTTTACAGTTGGACTTCACCACAACACAATGAAAACAGAGTAATCCGTAACCAAATAGATTACATATTGGTCAACAAAAGATATCACAATGCAATCATCAGTGCAAAAACATATCCTGGAACTGACATAAATTCCGATCATAATCCTGTTGTTGCAAAAGTTCGCGCAAGATGGAAACTAATAAAGAAACAAAAACCTCAACACCAACTATTAGACATCCAATTATTAAAAACCTACACCATACATCAGACAGTAAATAAAGAATTAAACAAAAATTTAGGAAATATCGACCATAATAGAATTAGCGAGTACGATGACATAAACGTTCTGTGGAAAACTATTAAAGAACAAATGAACAATGTAACGGAAAAACATCTAAAAGTAACACCTAGAAATAACAAACAGGAATGGATGACAGAAGAGATTTTACAATTAATGAACAAACGAAAAGAATCTAAAGGAAAAAATGACAAGGATGGAGAATACAAACGACTAAATAGAATAATTCGAAAAAAAAAATATCCGAAGCAAAAGAGAAATGGCTGGAAACAAAATGCGTGGAAATAGAAGAACTACAACAAAGGCACGATCTTTTTAATTTACATAAAAAGGTAAAAGAGTTTACAGCGACTACCAAGAGAACGACATTTCACACCATGCTGAACACGGATGGCAAACTGCTAGAATCAACTGAAGATTAACTGAAAGAATGGGAAAACTACATTAAAATTCTTTTTCACGACATACCAAGAACCAAGATTGGAAAATAACAACGAAGGGCCAACAATTCTAAAATCTGAAATCATAAATGCAATTCATCATCTTAAAACAAATAAAAGCCCAGGTCCAGACGGAATATACCCAGAAACGTTAAAATTAATCAGCGAAGAAAATATCGAAATATTTGTCCTTTTATTCAATCGCATTTATGATACAGGTAAAATACCCCAAGATTGGCTGGAGTCAATATTCATCCCACTACCAAAAAAGCCAAACCCACAACACTGCAATGAGTTCCGTCTGATAAGCCTTATGAGTCATGCAGTAAAAGTCCTACTAAAAATCGTACATAATCGTATCTATAGAAAGTGCGAAACAATCATCGGAGACGATCAGTTTGGATTCAGAGCCGGCATGGGAACGAGAGAAGCCCTGTTCAGTTTACTAGTTCTCGCCCAAAAATGCTACGACCAACAGAAAGATATATTTATATGCTTTATAGATTTCGAAAAAGCATTTGATCGACCTACTATTAGAACGTTTGCAAGAAGTCGGTTTAGATGGAAAAGACATCAAATTATTAAAAAACTTATACTGGAACCAAAACGCCAGAGTTAGGATCGAAGGTTCCACATCCGCAGAAGTAGAAATAAGGAGAAGAGTTAGACAAGGATGTGTTCTATCGCCTCTGCTGTTTCTTTACTCCGTGGTTTCTATTTAAAGAAGCATTGGAGGATTCCAAGGATGGAGTCAATGTGAATGGCGTAAATATCAACAGTATCAGATACGCCGATGATACAGTGTTAATTGCGGATTCCGACTTAGGTCTACAACGACTCATCGACAAGACCAACTCGACCTGTGTGCAATTTGATATGAAAAAAACACTAAAAAAACCAAAGTGGTGTCAATCCGAAAAAACCAAAACGTACCTCAACCTTGCACAATAAATGGGCACATTTTGGAACAGGTCAATAGATTGACCTGTTGGATGGATAGCAGCCTAAATCCTGATCTAGAAATAAGATAGAGAATAAAACAGGCCAGAAAATCTTTCGAAAAAATAAAAAAACTGCTTTGTGATTCTCGAATAAAACTCGAAATTCGACTACGTTTATCAAAATGCTACGTCTGGTCGACTCTTCTATATGCAGTTGAAACGTGAACCCTAAAACATCAACCGTAAATAAATTGGAGGCCTTTGAAATGTGGATCTACCGGAGAATACTCAAAATTTCATGGACATCGCATATCTCAAACGAAGAAGTGCTGCATAGAATAGGCAAGGAAAGAGAACTTTTTAACACAGTAAAAGTAAGAAAAACATCATACCTAGGCCACATACTGAGAAATAATAAGTACCAATATGTCCAACTTATAGTGAAAGGAAAAATCGAGGGAAAGAGAGGCCTAAGAAGGAAAAGACTATCGTGGCTCAGAAACATCCGACAATGGACAGGGCTAAATTTTAAAGTCAATAAGAACAGCTGAAGATAGAGAAAAGTTTAAAATTGTAGTAGCCAACCTCCATTGAGGAGAGAGCACTTTAAGACGAAGAATTGATCACCATACCGAAATGTTCAGTTTACTTATTATCTGCCGAAGTAGGATAAAAAACATAAAAACTGTGAATTTATTTTTTTCACTATAAAAACATTAACTATAGATTCTGGATTTTTTTTAACAAAAGAAAAACTGCTTTCCAGCGAACAAATTGATAAATTACGGACACTCCTCATAAACATCACTTTTACGCGCTTAAACATTTGAAAATATTAAGGAAATCATAATAGATTTCGTTATCCCCACCTACCCACCTTTGGCGACCGAAGACAAAAATTATTACTTGACTTTTTATGGGTTGTACTGGAAATTGATTGTGTCTGGATAAACTCCAGTATCTGGCGACAAATGCCAGACCCTTGGCTTTTGCAAAAGCTGAATCGAGAATAATTAAAAATTTGTCTAAGTGATCTAATTCACAGAACCTCAGACTCTCTATCTGATTTTCACATAGTGCGCGATTGTTTAAGAGTTTAGAATAATATGGCAGAGGAATCCGGCAAGCTACTTTTATGTCTTATTGCGTCAGTTTCCAATTTCGATTTAGTTTATTCCAAAATACGATTTTAAGTCGCTATTATTACTGAGAAAGCATTTTACCTAAGACAATTGAAAATTTGCTAGTTCTTCTTCCTCTTTATAAGCAATTTCGCTTGTTCATTGGCGGATTAATACCTGTATGGAAGGTTATACACTGTACCTTACTTTTTCTTTTAATGTCTTCACTTATTTTTCGATTTCTTACCGTATTTCTTGTAATTCTTTTCAGTGGTATCATCTCAGCCGATTTTCATCTTGGACTATCAATATTGCATCGTATCGTAATAGAGTATTTTTGCCTCTTTATTCCTCATTTTGCATTCTTTTCCTTTGCTAACGCTTTAAATAATTTCATCCATAATTAAATTCAAGAGCAGGGGGTTTAATGAGGCCCATGTCTTATTCCGCTACCTCTTTCTATAATTTCAGTAAGTTGTCCATCTATTTTGACTTCCATTTTGTTGCTTTGGTAGATGTTTTTAATAGTTTCTACAGTATTTAGGGAAATTTCTCTAATATACAGAAGTTTGATTACATCTTTAAGTCTTACTCTGTCAAATGCTTTCTTTAAGTCAATAAGACACAGAACTGATAGTCTCTTATAATCAACTAATTTCTTAGTAATTTGTTTTATGACGAATATTGCATTTGTGCATGATTTTCCACTATGAAAACCCTGCTGTTACAACGTACAACAAGTTTATACTTCTGTAGTTTTTTGGTTATTTTTTATCTTATTCTTTGAACACTAGAATTAGTTCGCTCGTTCTCCATTCTTCCGGTATCTTATTTTGTTTTAGAATTTTAATAATTAATGTTAGAATTGTTTTGTCATTGCTGCTCCACAATATTTCACTAATACGTTTGGTATTCCGTCTTTACCTGCTGCTTTTGTGTTCTTCGAATTTTCAAGCATTTTTCGAACTCTCTCTATATCTATATTGTAATAATTTTTAGTGTTTCAGATTCTAGCGTTGTTTGTTCTTCATCTGCCTAGAGTTTCTAGGTAGTCAATCCATGTATCCTTTTCTATGTATTTTGATTCTATTAGTTCCTTTATTTATATTATTTGACCTCTTATAAAGCGCCATTTTGCAGAATATAAAAATCATGTTCCATTTCTTTCAAAAAGCGTTCCCAGTGATGATTTTTTATTTTTCTCACAAATCTCTGTGTCTCATGTTTTACTATATTGCAATTATGATATGTCTCTTGTGTTTTGGTTGACATGTATTTTAGGTAAGCTTTTTTCTTTTCTTTGCATTTTTCATTCACTTATGTCAAAAAACCATGGAGTGCTTTGCTACGAGAATTATTTATTTTTATTTATAATAATAATAATAGTCTCCCGTTTTATACCGCTTCACGGCTTTGGGAGTATAGCAGGGTAGTCTGCTATATCTAGGGCCTACGGTATACAAGCAAGGTAACATGGCCAGTGCTACGCTTCAACCGCCTATTATTACCCCTGGTTTTACCCAAGGTACTCATTTTATTCAGGCTGAGTCGACCTGGAGCCTATAGACATTTTTAAAAATGTCTAGTTGTTCTTGCCGGCGGTAGGATTCGAACTCCGGACCACCGGCATGCGAGGCAAGCATCCTACCGCTTGCGCTACGCAGGCCCTTTATTTTTATTTTTTATTTATTTTTATTTATATTTCTCTTAAATTGAAAAGAAACACTTAAATTTGGTTTATTCTCGCTCAAAAAGTCACTAAATTTTTCTTCTTTGAAGATTTTTCAAATGCAAATTAACTTCTTGGACAGGAAGGAATTTAAAATACGTAAAATAAGGCAATTACTATTTTAATGGGAATAAGCACATAACAATTTTATAATTCTGTTTTTTGTTACTTGGTGAAAAATTTAATTTTATCTGACTCATTCATATTGACAATTCAGACATTTCACTATTTCTGAGTTGCGTTCCTGGGACGACTTTATTGTAAGGTAGTTCATTCGATTACATATTTAACTTGAGAATATCCATCAGTAAGTCATAGCTTGTAATTTGTCTTTAAAAAGACAATCACATGCCATGATGACAGTATAAATCTCATGTTAGTAATTTCATACTAAACCATAAGGAAAAAAACAAGACAAAAACCTCATAATACTATCCCGACATGTACATCTTTTAATAACTCTTTAATATTAACTTCCTCTTTTAATATTTGTTTTCGGATCCTATTCGCAGTCACCTAAAGTTACAAGCCGGGAAGTAAAAAAGGCAACGTCGCAAGATGTGATTAAAGTAGACCCATGAAGGACAAATATGGTGATCCGTTTCTTAACCCGAAATATTTTAAATAATAATTAACTTAACTTAACTTAACCTGTTAAAAATAATATTTCTTTTCCATACAAAGGTTGGAATAGTAAGCATTAATAATTTTTTAAATCTAGATTTCTAATTAATTGTAAGTCGTATCTAACAGATTAACAGAAAATACGGGTATATACACAGTATACAAGCCATAAAAAAACACATGCAGGAGAGTTGCAAATCAATAATTTTGAATTACAATATTCTTGTAAAGTATAAAAAACACTTATAAAAAACACTATAGTTAGATACTTTTCTAGCTCAGTACACAACTTTTTATGTCTCATAAATTTTATTGATATCACAGTAACAAACAGAGAGGTTAAATTAACACTAATCACGTCACTGAAAATTGTACAATTTTATGGAAAAAGCTAACAAAAAAGTCAAAATATAAAATATAAAATAAATATATAAATAAAAATATATATAAACAAAAAAATATAAAATAACAAAACAAAACAATCTTAAATTAGTAAAATTATTATACAACTTACATATTTTGTACAGGCCAACCACAAAATTCAGAACAAATTGTAGCTACTGCGTGAGACACTCAAATGTAAATGTACAGAATACTAATAATTTTGTACCTTTGCTAATCATTAAAAAACTCATGTACTGAATAATAATATGGTCTTTCAGAGAGTTAGGTTTTTGTCATTTTACAGAACTTTGTGAAAGATGTTGTGGATTTAATTTGTCCCAGTAGGTGATTATATAGTTTTTTGCACCATATAGAATAGAATTCCTTACTTACTCAGAGGAAAAGATCAGTAAATAAACATCATAAAAAATACAATCAAACTTCTAATAGAGTAGCGATGATCAGGTCGGTCTTTCAGATAAAATTTTTAGATGCTTGCGAATCAAACAAACAGTTTCTAAAATATATAAAGGGGAAAGCAGCACAATTCCGTGATTTTTTTAAGTAGCAATGAGTTATGTTTTTGAGAAAAAATAGATAACAAATTGCTCTTGTTTGTAATTTAAAAATTGTACCAAATTGGGCTGCTGTACTAGAATTCCAAAAAGGAAGCTTATATCCAAGATGAGACTTGAACAATGAGAAATATGCCATTTTTGCAGATCTTATTACTTAGAAAGCTGAGGCTAGTTCCTTACTTCAGAAATCAGTATGCAAGGACCATTTATAATTACTAACGATAAAAATACGTAGTAAATATTATAGAATTAACGATATTGATTTGGCGGTCATTTAAAAATGGGCTCCTTATCTACTATCTTATCCACATTAAAGCAAGATAAGAGTTGGAGTCAGACCAAACCTCTATTGTAAGTAAATCAGCGGTTATAATTGAATGAAGAGTTGAAATATTAGAGTTGCTCTAGCGACACTGAAGAAAATCATTGTTAGTAGAAAGAATCAGGGTGCCACGATGAACTAAACTTTGACGAACATACCTAGCAGTTGTGGTATATAAAAATATAAAAAAATAACTCGTCAGTCTTATTTCTAATAGATTGAATATTAATAAGAACCGGGTTAGGATATCTTCTAGTTGAGACCGTCTTTCTAATTTACCATCTGTCACAATCCATTTTAAATCGTCACTTAACAAATTTTCACCTATGTATACAGTAACTTTTAAATTTTTAGAAATTTTTCTAAAAACACCATTTAAACACTATTTAATTTCTTTAGACCAATGTCATCTTGAAAATATATATATATATATATATATATATATATATATATACACTGTCCTTCGTCACTTTTTGTTGGTATCATGCTGATTTGTTAGTAAAGTTATCAAAGGAGTCTATTAAATCTTGTTTGAGCAAGTCTTTGTCCAGTTGTTCCAATTTGCGGTTCTCTCTATCAAAGTGATATTGTCATTTATCACATGGATCACTTCTGTCTATAGGTT
Organism: Diabrotica undecimpunctata; assembly: GCF_040954645.1. Classification (NCBI taxonomy): domain Eukaryota; kingdom Metazoa; phylum Arthropoda; class Insecta; order Coleoptera; family Chrysomelidae; genus Diabrotica; species Diabrotica undecimpunctata. Next base: position 192,797,345 of record NC_092803.1, read on the forward strand.
TAGAAATAGACATATATCCTGGAAGATTGTCTTTCCATGTATGATGAAGTATAATATCTTCAGAATGAAAATGCTTAGCACACACAACAGAAGATTTTGTTGGGGTATAATTATTGTCTCGTTTGATAGCTTTTAACCACTTATCACATAATTGTTTATCTTTTGGGAAAGAAAATGTGCTTACAGGCCCTTTCAACTTCAGAATACTTGTGTAATTACCTTTACATAGAGGTACACAACAATGTCTTGGTATCTGTAAATAAAAGAACAATATATTTAAGCTTTTGTGGCATTTCAACTAATACGATATTAACCGGAGAATAAACCCTCAGTTGTCGCAAAAACTGTGATTTCATTGCCCAAAGAGTTAATATATCAGAAGAATTAAAAATTTCCTAAATAAATACTGAGAATAATGAAATTCCACACCTAACCTATCAATGTTTATACTTACATTTGAGATTATTTGAACATGTAGTACAATATAAATAATTAGTGGAATAAACAACTAACTTAATAAATTAATAACTTAAATAACTGACTAAATACATAAAAGCACTGAAATTAATTAAAAAATATAATATACAAATAGTTATCAATTCTTTGTAATCAGCTGTCCACATTCAAACAGGACTACTCTTAGATGTTGCCAAATTTCTACTTTATGGCTTGTAACTTTAGGTGGCTGTGATCCTACTGCATTCTGCCGAGGAATTTGCGACATAATTGGTCTCTTAGCAGAGTTAGAGCCGCTTTTTTGATTTTCTTAAATATGGTCTTTTAGGACTATAATTGAATCGGTGCATTAAACCTTATGTTCATTTTTCCATGCATGTTTACATATTTCACATCTATTAAATTTTCTATTTGTAATATAAGATTGATGTTCACTTATTCTAACAATTAATGGTCTTCATTTTCCTCCTAAATTCTTTGTGTATGCTGTAGGATCTGAACTAAGAAAAAAATATAGAGTTTTATGTAAAATTGAATTGAAGAAGTCTAATAAAATTAAATAAAACACAAGCATAAAGACTATAAGAACTTCTAGAGAACTTTATAAGTTTAAAACGAAATAACTTTACTTTGATGACTGGGTTTAGTTGCATTTTTAAAGAAAAATTAGATGTTAATATATTATTAATAGATATTTTCAATTTAAAGTTAATTTTATGTAAATGAATGCAACATCAACTCGTACCCGGAACACACTTTAAAGATATTAACTATATTATTTTAAAATTTCTATCTAATAGTATATTAATATGTGTGTGTGTGGTTGGGATATTGACTGCGAAACCAGTATATTAATACACATATAAATTGTCATTATGAGTCAAATTAAATTAAATTATTAAAAGAATTTTTTGTATTGCCATACATTCAAAACAAACTAATTCGTTTAATTTATATTTTGAGGATGATTTTCTAACTGGAAATCAAAACATCGAAATAAAATGAGGGTGGTTAGTTTCCATTAAAAATGGTAGGTTAGGTTTTTTTTATTTTTATATGAAGTAATTATTAGTCGGTGCAATACAGATTACAAATGAGTTGGGGTACAGTATACCGTACATAGAACAATAAAAATAAAAATATTAATCCAGTATTGTATTCTCTTTTCCTGTGCTATAATATCGAGATCTCGTTGAATCGTAAAAAGCACTACTAAAGATTCACTAGTGCAGATTCATTTTCCATCTATGCTTTTAACTTTACAGTCATTTATAGATGAAGAAACTTTAATACCGTACTAGGAAGTATTCCAACTACAAAGCATAATATGTATTAAGTTTTGAAGTCTACTATAATTATTTTGTATCGACTTCGAATGGAAGTACGATATTTAAGTCTCGTAGCGAGCAAAAAGTATATATGCTGCTTTGTACTTTGTGAAGTTATAACTTTGATATTGTTAGACATCTGAAAGCGATATACACGTAAAGGGAATTGATTGATCGCATCTTGCATAATTAATAAGCTACGTACCTACGGATATTGAATATCAAGTTTATACGGATGTTTTCAGAAAGTATGAAAGTTTTTTCATTTCTTTCTAATAGGTTGCTAATGTTAAAAATTGTTAAAAACTACAAGTTTTATAAAAAGAAGTTAAAGGCAAAGTTGTAGGTAATAAAAAGATTTAACACTTTTTTCTCATAATCTCAAGAGTTATCTTACACAAAAAAATATTCACGAGATTTGGTGAAAGCTTTTTTTTCATAAACATACAGTAATTGCTTTAATTTAAAATAATTATTTTTTCTCCTTATTTTAATTAACTACCGAAAAAAACATCTCAATTTTTCATCGAAAATTCCTACGTCAAAATATCTCCTCAACTGGTATTCCACACACAATGCTTTTGTGACTAAAGTTAGTATTATTTGCTCTTACTAGTTGTTTTCTATTCCTCAAGTAAGATTGGAACCAATTCAAAGAAATCCCTCCAGTTCCGTAGAAATTTAGTTTTTTTATCAAAATGTCTTAATTTACACAATCAAAAGCTTTGGCATAGTCACAAAAAATAGTGGCAGTGTAAAGATTATCGTTTAGTGCTAGATAGACCTTATATAGTACAGAAAACATCACTGGTACATTTATTAGATAAGAAGCCGACCTGACTTTGTGATAAAATATTGCTCTCAACGAGAACATAACTTTGGCTTTTATAAGTCTGTCACTAATTTTGGATGGGACCGGTAGTAAAGCAATAAGATAATAGTTGCAGACTTTCAATTTTTCACCACTCTTATGAAAAGGAATAATAATGGCTGTCATTAGGCCCTCTGAAAATAAACCTCTTTCAAATGAATGAGACCAGGATACATTTTTTGGGAGATTAAGAAAAGATTTTATGGATAGTCAGTACTACGGGAAGGCTTGCTTTTGAAACTACTGATTGTTTGGATCAGTTTAGATTTATCAACTGCTCTTATAAAGAATGAATTCGAGACCTTATGAATTATGGAGATAGGAAATGGGATCTTGTTATGGCAAAGTAGTTGATGTTATATTTTAACTCACGTTAACGAAGTATTCATTTAGATTTTCAGGGTTTGGAATAGAAAATATTTGAGCTGTGTTATTCTTATTTTGAAGTTCGTTTATTTTTCGTTCCCAGACGATTTTGATACTACATTTTTTTAGCTGTTTTAATAAGTTTTAGATAGGTTTCTCTGTCCTTAAAGATACATTCATTGGCAAAGACGTTGGTTGTCAATTTCTGAATGTACAGTAGTAAACGCATATTCTTATCTGATATGCGGATACCTTTGGTAGTGATGATACTGATAGTTTGTGATGTTTTGACTTAATTGTAATTAAAGCAAATGCCTTGTTAAAAACACAAACAAGCCTATCTAAAAAATCACTGAAATTTTAGTCCACGTCCAAAGAGGTTGAATGTCACCCATAAGTCAACCACAAATGTTATAATTTACGAAAGTTGGGTAAAGTACACGTTGGGTTTTCGAGAACGGTTCGCTAAGATTGTTTGACTTGATATATACTGCTTCATAATCAGACAGTTCTGCATTAATAAAGGTAAAGCAAATATCAAGGAGTGAAAAACCTGAGATAATTTAATCAATTATGGTAGATCTTGTTTTAGTAATTCTTCTAGGATAATTAACGTGCAATGTGAAAACATAGGATTTGAATATATTGACCAACATCAGATTAGGCCGCTGTACTAAAATCCCAAAATGAAAGAATATCTCTCTTTGCTGTTCATAAAAATGCCAAGAAATTTTACAGAATCAACAAAAGTATATTATTCTGGTTGTTATTAAGAAGCAAGGGTTTAAGAGCTCGTTTATAGGATAATGCTACTATCTTATCCACGTTAAAAGAGAGTACCTATTAGGCCGATTCTAACTTTAAATTATCAAGAATGGAGTGAATCAAAGCTTCTACGGTCGAAACTTCACGTCTTCTGTAACTGACACTATCTTGTCTGCAGAAATATTTGAAAGAATAGGCCAGCTTTGATTAGGTTTGAGAACGATGGATATTATATAAATATAAACAATTTAGATTTTAAAGTCAGTCTAAAAAGAATAATTGTGTCTAAAAACTTCCGAAGGCTAAAAACTCCCACAGGCTGTTATAATTGAAGACATGAGTTGATAAAGGCGCTATGTTCATTTTTTTCAAAAAATGACTTATTTGTATATTTGGTTACCTAAAGTCGTAATACAACCCCTGAATAACTCAAGATTATTAAATTGTTAATAATAAGGATTATTTTAATTGATAAAGGTACTATGTCCTATGACTAAGTACCCTTTTTTATTAGATAAAGGTGCTATGTCCATATTTAAGGATAAAAAAGTCTTTAAAGCTCAAAATGACTTAAAATCTGGCCAGGTAATGTTCTCACCACATAAGCAAGGGCATCACAAAAATCCAAAAAAAATATTCGATGAAGTAATAAACTGCATTGAAAATCATATCAAACAGTTTCCTTCAGAATAATCACATTAGTCTAGGACTAAAAACCCACATAAAAAATACCTTTCCCCTTTACTAAATATTAACCGACTTCATCAACTGTATATAGAGGATTGTAAAAAACAAAAAAGCTCGAAACTAAATATTTCGTAAAGGCCTCTTTTTACAGACATATATTTGAAACAAGGTTTAACTTATCTTTTGGTGTACCAAAAAGTGATACTTGTAGTTTATGCGATGCTGGAGAGAACTCTTTAGAGCACTCGAATAATTTTCAACTTGCTTTTGCACAGCAGAAAGTTGACCGCGAAGCATTAAAAATTTCCAAAGAAAAATGTTACATAACAATGGATCTTCAACAAATGATGCCTTTGCCAAAGCTATCAACGTCAAAATCTTTTTACTTAAGACGAATATGGCTATACAACTTTGGAGTCCACTGTTTAACTAGTTCTGGTCATAAGTCCTATTTTGTTACATGGACTGAGGATATTGCCAATAGGGGAAGTAATGAAATAGCAAGTTGTTTGCTACGATTTTGTCTGCTTCTTAAAAAAGAAAATCCCCAAATTGATCATTTAATAATTTGGTCAGATCAATGTGGGGGACAAAACAAAAACTTCTCCATTATTAACCTTTTTCAATACCTAATATTAAATAAAATATTTAAGATCATTGACCATAAATTTCCCGAAGTTGGTCACAGTTACCTTGACTCTGACAGAGACTTTGGAAGAATAGAAAAGGTTCTTAGAAAACATCAGAATATTTATATACCAGACCAATATCGGGAAATTATTAGATCTGCGAGTACCAAACAAAGTGTATGCCTTAACATGGAACATTTTTGTTATTGCTTTGAAACTCTGCAAAACTTCATATTTAAACAAAAGACTCACTAATAGTCTTGACCAAAAAATAAATTTTCGAGATAAAGTGAAGTGGCTAAGAGTAAGTTGTTTTGGAAAATACTTTTACAAAACTAGTTTAGATCCGTTTACCCCATTTATGGAAGTTGACTTACAAAAAAAAAGAGAAATGATAGTACAAAATAATCAAGTTGTTTTACAAAAGTTACCTAAATGCGGTGGTTTGACTTCTGAAAAAATTTCAAATCTACAAGATCAACTTACGTTTATTCCAGCAGAGTATAAATGGTATTATGATATTGTTTTAGAAGAATGTTTGAAAAACCCTAAGAAAAAACGTAATTCATGTTAAATTTAAATGTTTCTGTGTCTTTGTTTATAAATTTTTAATGTATCTTACTTTGCTTTTGTTAATCTGCAAATAAAATTTAATTTCCAGATTATTTAATAGTTTTTTTTATTATTATTGTTTAACGTTAAATACAACATAGGTGATATAACACCTTTCTCTACCCAAGTTTATACCAACATCTGCAAAAAATGTTGGTTGATTAAGGTGCTATGTCCATTAAAATTAAAATTACTAAAAAAGTTTAAATTCTAGAAAAACAAAAAAGATTATATAAAAAAGTACAAAACGATTCTAATCTAATAAGATATTGGTAATTTTTATAAAATTTATTAAAAAAAATATATAAATGAAAACGCGTTTCCTTCAATTACTCAATATCTGAAAAAGTGGACATGGCACCTTTATCATCTCATGTCTTCAATTAATATAATTTTTATTATATTGTACTATATTTATTGTCCAGAAACTTGTTTTAAGATGAAGTGAAGATGGAGCACTTATATTATTCTTAATAATTTGTGTAGGTATATTAGATTAATAAATATTATTATTTATGTTTTTTCCTTTTAATTTATTTTAAGTATTTATCATGTAAATCCTTAAAAAATGTTTTAACTTTTATTAACATTATATTAACTCTTTATCCTTTAAAATCATTTATCCGTACACAAATAAATTGTTGAAAGGTTTTTACAGATCTAAAATAAACTTGGATGTCTTTGTTTATTTTTTATAAGCTGAAATAATGTTTTATATATTACAGAACAGTTTTAGTCTTCTATATATCTGCAATATATACGAGTATAAGATCTTGCGCATTTTTCCATTTGAAATTACACTTATCCCTATCGCGAATCCAGAAAATCTTATATAATTCTAAGCCTTGTTTTTATCATAACGCGCATTATCCCGAATTATTCCGAATGCGGGTCGACGCTAAATTTTATTCTAGTCCAGTGTGCTCTGGTGCAAACGAGTCGTTTGAGTGAGGGCCTCATTAGGAAGAAGAGCAGAAGAGCAGGCTTTTGAGCGATGTGGATGAAGTAATACGTAAAGGAGCTTGTCACACAAAATCCACTTTCTTGAGCTTTATCAACTTCACGAAATATAGACCAGTGGGTGTGGCTTTAAGCATGAATGATCTTGTATTATAATTTATATAAAGACGGCGTAATATTTTAAAATGTGTCACAGTTATTATTATTGTTCTGCTCAAAATATATATCTATGGACTAGACACAAAAAAAAATATTTAAGAAACGCAAAATGACTGAAGACATTACATAAGGAAGTGACAGACAACAATTAGTCAGTCGCGCCATTTTATAGTCCAAGAAAATAGCATAATAAGTTTGCCATATTTTTTACCGTCTGCGAAAAATACGGTCGCCATTTTTAGTTCCTTAAAAACAAAGTAATACTGTTATGTTTTAGTCGACGATAATTCAGAGAAACAAGCATGTAACCAGATTAATGGATGATAGATGGACCAGAAAGATTCTGGAATGGCGACCAAGGCAAGAGGCATATCGAAGCAGTGGACGACCACCGACTATATGGACGGATGATATCAAGCGCTTCACCACAAACTGGATGCAAGAAGCACAAGATAGAAATAGGTGGAGAATTTTACGGGTGGCCTACGTTTAGCAGTGGACAAATATAGGCTAATTGATGATATAACAGACGCTCCTATGTTGTTCTAAATGAAAAAAGAGCAGATCGCGAACTCAGAAAGATGGCCTACCCCAAGAAATCGTTCTGGCCCCGTCTCTATTTAGCATCTACACGAACGACTAGTCAATGCACTTACAAGCTGAGAGCTTTGTTTACGTTGAGGGTCTTGGTATCGCTGTAAAAGGGAAAACCTTCTCACAGATAGAGTCGACAATAGAAGTGGCTTTAAACATAATGTCAACCTAGTTCAAATAAAATTCGATAACACCAAACTCTGCTAAAACCCGTTTGTATTTATTTCGTTGCAACACGTAAAACTAAACGTATTCTGGAAGAGACAACACTTGTAACATACTAAGAGACCCAAATATCTTGGAGGGCTATTTGACTCAATAACATATAATAACCAATACCAGAGTACAAAACAAAAGGTTGCTACGAAAAACAACCTTCTTAGGAAACTTGTAGGAAGCAAATGAGGTAAAAATCCTTAGATCTTAACGTTAAAAGTCAAGCTTTGTGTTTTTGGACAAGCGAATATACCTGTCCTGTATGAAGTAGATTTAGGTACCCCCAACAAGGTATCACTGTATTAAACTATACATGTAGAATAACCAATAACCACCGGCTGCATAAAATCAACTTCTCACTTCTACTGTCTTCTTCTTAAAGTGCCATCTCCGCGGCGGAGGTCGGCAATCATAATAGCTATTCGTACTTTTAAAACGGAAAAGTTCATTTGATGTATATCCGTACCACTCTCTCAGGTTGCGCAGCCATGATATTCTACGCCTCCCTATGCTTCTCCTCCCTTGGTTTTTTCTCTGCGTAATCAGTTGGAGCAAGGTGTATTTCTCTCTACGTGTAATATGTCCCAGATATTTCAATTTTCTTGTTTTAATTATATTTAAAATTTCTATTTCTTTATTCATCCTTCTCAGAACCTCTTTGTTTGTGCCGTGTTCTGTCCACGATATTTTCAGAATTCTTCTATACACCCACAGATCGAATGATATCAGTTTTTTCATTGATGTCGCATTCAAGGTCCAAGATTCCATTCCATAAAATAAAGTCGAAAAAACATAGCACCTCACCAACCTAACTCTTAGTTCCAATTTTAAATCCCCTGTACATAGCACTCCTCTCATTTTGTTGAAATTTGCTCTAGCCTTTTCTATTCTGATTTTGATCTCCTGAATGTAATCATTTGTGGAGTTAATCATTGTTCCCAGATATGCATATCTGTCCGCTTGTTCAACGTTGGTTCCGTTTATTAGAAGATTCTCGTTATTTCTTTGAGTTTTCGATATTCTCTCTCCTACTGTACTGGATAACTAATTCCCTATCACCAGAAAACTAGATTTTTCAAAATATTTAGAGAAGTTCAGACAAACTTTCAATGAACGATGCCATAATATGTACGAGTTTGAAGATCCTCGAGAAACCAGCTGGCCCAACATCATTAACCTTATATTTTGGTGGGGGCGCTAATGCAAATTCTTATGGTCGCATCCACCAAACGCAGTTTTTGGACCAGATAGCACATTATCGCCTATTTATTTATTTTTTCCGATACTTGGCAGAAAAATTATAGTTGGATCCAAACTTGAAAAAGTAAATTAAGTTATTTTCAATATTCTGTGTAATACAAAACAAGAGGTTAACATTCAATCTACCTGCCCATATAACTAATTACCTCTTTTAAAAATGATTTTTCAGCTACAATTATATATAAGGAATACTTGTTTAAGGAGTACTTGTTGTTTAAATTATATACTTTACCTATATAAGCACAAAAAATATAAACTGACCTTGAGCAATCCATGGTTGGCCAATCAAGATTTAGACTGCTCCCAATAACTAAAAGAAAGTTAAAAAATAAATGTCTACAATAAGCATTAAAGTAACCAGATTCTAATTATATAGCTACATCAAAAATAAATTCCTAACAATATGGTTCGTTCAGTTCTACCTACTGTTATTCCTGGACTATCATCTGGCCTTTATCATCTTCGCGACTTTCGGGTCACTTGGACTAACAAAAATAATTCGTTGGTCTGTGCGACAACTTGATATGCTGAGAGAAATCTTTTAAGAGAGAAGAGGACATGGAGTGAAACAGGGAGAATTAAGACGAATTTCGGATGACAGTTGTAATTTAATGTTTCTTATAGCAGTCATTTGCAATCCCAAGGGTAAGAATAAGCTTGTGACGAAACGTCGCCAAGATGATTTGATTTTAACGTCAAGTGCAGTGGATTATTTTCGGGATCAGCTACTTGAAAGATATTATTTGAAACGTAAAGAATCTTTTCCAATTATAATAGAGCTCAATATCTATAATGTTCTACAAAATATTAAAAAATACGTAAAAAATTGAAACATAGAACAAGAAAACGATACTTCAAAGAATATCCAGAACAGCTTTATAATCTATAATATCCAGAACACGAGCAATATCAGTCGATGAATCGATTCTTGTTTTTGGAAGGAAAACCATGCAGTTAATTCAAATAGCGCTTGAATGCTGTGTACGGTAACTATTCTCCTGCGATGGCAACTGTAAAAATTGAATTAACGAGTTTCGACGTGACTGCACGTCGGTTTTTAATGAACCAAGCCTTGGTGCCCCAAAAATGGCTACAACAGAGGAGAACGTGAAAAAAATCTACGATCTTGTATTGGTAGACCGCTGACTGATAGTGCTCAAAATAACTGGAATAGTAGGCATCTTAAAATACCACGTATCATATTCTACATGAAATTTTGGCATGAAAAGGTAGTCCGCGCGATAAATGCCGCGTTTGCGCACTCCGGACAACAAGCTCAACCGTGAGAACACTTCAGAGCACTGTTTGACTATATTTGACAAAGTATTTCCTAACCGTTAATAAAACATAGATCAACTGGTATAAACCAGAGATCAAAGAAAAGTCGAAACGGTGAATGGCTCCCGGCGACGTGCTAGACAAGGCCAAAACGGTCACAAGGCCCAAGTGCGTCGAATTATTGGGCCGATTCGACAAATTGCACAAAAAACGACCCCATGAGGCGAAGAAAACAGTATTCTTCCACTATGACAATACCTCCATTGGCTCATACCTCCGCCTTCGATATGGCTATATTGGTCGAATTGAGTAGAGAACTGTTGCCCTAGCCACCGTATTCTCCAGATTTGGTCCCGTGTGACTTTCTGATATACTTATATTAATAAGAAGAATATTTTTACGGAACGAAATAAATGTTTCTTATTAGTTGGTTTAAGAATAATATAGTATTGTTTCAAAATCTAAATTGACGTTCTACAATTTTGTAAATACGTACGTAAATTAATCGTTCTTAAATATTTTTATTACTTCCTATTTAACCAAACATATATAATTCAAAGACATCATTTTTTTGCGCTCTAAACATTCGGCAAATGGTTTACTATAAGGATACCAATAAATTTGAAAAAGCTGTCGATAATTTTAGTAATTTTGATTTGTGCCCACTATTTCCAGTTTCTTTCTGCTTGGCTGGGTCGTTGGCGTGAATTGCGTCTTTTGGCAATAAACCAACACTCGTTTATTTTGTCTAGTAATAATAGGCTTTATGTGAACTTTGTCCTATATTGGGGTTCTATATTATAGTTCAATGAAAGAATACGATTCAATATATTTTTAGGCGAAAATATATGTATGTGGACGTAGTTACACCCAAAGTTATGCTAGAATTAGATGTAATGGTTGAGTAATATAGACGATTTTCCTAATATTTTGATTTTGATGTATACAGTGCGTTAATTTTTAATTTCGTAGAAGGGACCTATTTTTTTAAGCGTAGATAAAGAATTTAATTGCTAAAAATTTAAAAAAATATACTCAGTGATATTAGAAATGTTATACCCAGAAGGAATTATTTTTTGAACTTCATTTTTTGGCAATAGGATGAATATATTTAACACATGCTATGGTAACAATACAAATGTTTTATCATATCTAATTTTTGTTAAAGTAAAGTTTTATCTTTAAATTTTTTTGTGAAGGGACCGATTTGTAAAAACCGGTATAGAAATTTTAAGTTATTATTGCTCAGTCAAATTGTATTTAGTGTAAGAAAATGCCTCGAGTTCGAAGACAATAAATTTACCGAATACACTTTTACGAAGACACTAAATGTTAGCGATTTTGACAGGGGTAAAATTATTACGTATAGATATATGGGTTTGTCGTATCGCGAAATTGGCCATCGTGTTAATTGTACGGCAATGACGGTTATGCGTGTCTATCGTGTATATACAAATGAAGGTAGAGGAACACGAGGAAGATCAACTGGTCAACTGAGGTGCACCACAAAGTATCAAGATAAGCGCTTTAGATTACTGGCTCTGCGAGACCATTTTGCTACTACGTGTCAAATTGCTGACCAATAGTTTGGAGCAGAAGGTAGACCTGTTAGTATGCGTACACTATACCGTCGCATTCGAGCCTTTGGACTGGTTTCATTCCTCCTTTGTGCTTCCTTTGACTGCGACTGTCATCAACGTTTGAATTGGTACAAAAAACATCAATATTGGGTGGTAGAATGAAAATTACGATTTTGTTTAGGAACGCATGATGCTATTAGGATGGTAAGACGCCGCTGTGGAGAGCGACGAGATATCGGGTTTTCTGTTGAGAGGCATCTACAAACGACAGTTGGAGTAATGGTTTTGGAGCTATTGCTTATGGTAGTCGATCATTACTTGTGTTTATTCGAGGCAACATGACAGCTGCGCGTTATGTTGATGACATCTTACAAACCACTTTACTGCCTTATCTGGACGGCCGTCGAGACGTCCTTAGTTAGTTTATTGGACAAACGGTGTAACTTGACATCATAGCCTTTTATATAGATAGATAAGCTAAGATGGTTCAAATGTTTAGATGCTAATGGCACAACATAAAGAATCGCTAATCTTCAGGTTTATGGAATAAGTAGAGTTGGAAGACCTAGTGGGTTTCGCTTAAGCAGGATATGTTTAGAAAGGGAAACTATTACTATGATATAAAGTAGAAAACTAAGATAAATAAATTTAATTAGGGAAACCGACCGAAATACGGATAAAAGCAAACAGAATAGATATTCTTATTTTGTACTCTTTGAAACAGTTTTTGTGTTTGTAAGTGTAAGTTTAAAGATATTATTTTATTTTTGTGTGAAATTTATTCTATTTTTTAAAATAACCCTTCTGTAAATGAGAATATATAATTTTTTTACTGGAATATATTTTGCATAAACACATTTTTTCTTAAATTTTTGTAATATAATTGTTCACTGTGTCAGAAGCCACAAGAAAGTAATTTTAAAACTAAATTATTGAAGCATCTAAACTTTGCTACTTTTCTCAGAAAATATATATTGTCGTTACGTGTTTTCTTAGGGTAATAGACCCTATGATCGATATCCATTCCTAGTGCATTACCAGTAAATTACGAATATTTTGGGTTATGTTACTTAGGGCAAGTTATATCGACCAAGTTGGCTAAATTAAACTTCGCTTAGTAGCAGGACTATTGAGATTTGATGATAAGGACTATATATTGCGGAGTAGCTATTAACCCAACAAGTATAGTTATTACGATTTAGTTACTAGTTCAACTAATTGTAGTGGAATAATTTACATCGAACGGAAAACTGAATTCAATGAATATATTAATTGAGTTTAGTAGTAAATCATATCTTGGGTTGAACCTATTATGTATAATGAGATGATAATTTTTTTCTATTATTAATAGGTACTTTAATAAACTAATAGACAGGGCTTTTATTTTTCTTATATATTTATATTTTTAACCTCGTCTCTTATTTCCTTACCTTCATAAGCCCATGGTCAAAAAATTACATTAAATACCTAGTGGGGTACAAATGTACCCCAAAAATCTTGACTTATTTTGTTTATTATCCTACTCCTACAGTGGGTGGCCAAAATATTAGGGACAGTAAGATGATTTCTTAATTTTCTAGTTTAACTGATTTTTTTAGCAAGTTGTTGGCTTAAAGACTTGCATCTATTTTTTGTTAAAAAGAGTATGGTATTAAGGTCACAAAAACAATGAGTTCTGTTAGCAAAACTATTTATTTTTTTTCGTAAAATAATTGTTACATAAAATCACTAATTTCAATATTTAGTGATGCCACCCTTTTCTGCAATTACAGCTTCTACACGTCGGGGCATGCTCTGAATACAAACTTCTGCATTCTGTTTTGGGTTATGATGCCATTCTTTAATAAGAGCTTCAATCAACTGCCGCTTCGTCGTAGTAACATCTTTGGCGATCTCCCGTTGGTTAACTCTCACATACTCTCTATGCGGTTCATGTCAGGTGAGTTTCCCGGCCAGGGCAAAACTGAAATATTTTCTTTGGACATAAGTGCAGTTACACTTCTAGCTTTGTGGCACGGTGCAGAATGGTGCATAAAAATGTAATTTTTTTGACCAGGGAACCATTCTTTGAGCTGGAGACGTAGCCGAGTTTCAAGTATTCGCTTGTACTGGTCCTGTCTCATTGTCCCTTTCACGATGTATAAGCGTCCCATACCCTTGGCTGAGATTACAGACCACACCGTGACACTAACCGGATATTTAACCCTATCCACAATGCAATCTTGTTGGAACCGCTCCGCAGGACGTCGTCGGACGAACGCACTTTTGACCACCAAAATTTGGAATGTTGATTCGTTGGAGAAGTATACCTGAAAAAATGAAAATATTCGCTGTTCACGAACTTTATTTGTTAAAAAAAGTTGTACTTACTCTACTCCAGTCTTCAGCGGTCATACTTCGGTGCTGCTTGATCCATTTGAGTATCTTTCTCTTCATGGCTTCTGTGAACCATGGTTTTTTCATAGGCCGGCGACCTATCAGATTCTCTACGGCCAGTCTTTGTCTGACTGTTCTTCTGGAAACATTAATTCTTTCAATATTTATCATCGTAGTCAGATGTGCCACAATCTTTTTACGATTTTTGAGACAAATATCCCTGATTTTACGGTCTGTACGAGGATTAGTGATCCTTTTCTTGTCACATTTTCCAACACGGCCCGGTTCCAATACTTCGTTTGAATCAATTTTTATTTAAATGCCATTTTCCACAGACTTTGAAACACCTGCAGTAGTTAGTTGCATTTATTCTTTGGGAAAGTGTAGAGTGCAGTAACATCGTTTTTATTTGTCCAATTTTCCCTGGAGACAAGTCTGCAATTTTTCCCATACTAAAAAAATAATTTTGATTTTGAACAATGGTTTTTAAATAAAATCGTGTCATTAAAGGCAGGAAAGATGACTAAATAACAAATATTACTTACCTGTTAATTATATCTCACACGAAAACCTGGCAGAAACACTTTAAAACAATTTTAAACAACTTGCAAATATTTTTAAGCCTCACTGCCATAACAGCCGATGACCAACTGAGATGCAACATCAATTATGATTTCATTTCATACATAAGCAGTCTACCAGTGTTGCCGCTTATCAAAAATCTTAATAATCATACCAGAAGAACTGCCAAATATAATACAGACATGGACACCAATTTTTTTGGTCAAAAAACCATTTAGTAGAAAATACAAAAATATATGTAGTGTTCCTAATAATTTGGCCACCCACTGTAAGTGCCTTATCTGTTGAGGTGGGCGATCAATATGGCAAATTTCTCTCTATTCTGGGCTTGATGAATTAATTCATATCCTTTTGTGTGGGTCCAATCTCTGATGTTTCGCCAAGATTTTTTCTTTCGTCCTATGCCCTTTTTACCTTCAATCTTGCCTTCTAATATTACCTGGAGCTGCTCAAATTCCCTATGGCGCATTATGTGTCCTAGATATGACTTCTTTCTAATTTTGATAGTATTGACCAGATGAGGGCGTGTGTTCATTGCTCTCACTACTTCTTCATTCGTAGTTCTGCTGGTCCAGCTTATTCTTAGCATTCGGCGGTACATACACATTTCAAATAAATTTAATTTGTTGACGTCATACTGTTTTAATGTTCATATCTTACAGCCATATAGTAATAGGAACCACACATAACAATTTATTGTTCTCAATCTTATTAAGACTGATAGCTTGGGGTGTAACAAAAATGTGCTAAGGAGTCTGGGTGACTCTATCCAGTGTAGTAAAATGGTGAACTCTAAAATGTACCTTGATACACCAACGAACTAATATGTGGAATAACGGAAGATGGAAGGGATTAGATAGAAATAAATTATGTAAAAGAAATAAATAAAAGGTAAATATGAATTTTAAAATATAGCAGAATTAAGTGTTGACTAGCGGCTATGCAGGAGAATGACCACTTGACACTCAAAGAAGAATTCGGCCAATTTGCATGCCCTACAGAGACCGTAAGATATAAGAACTAATGATAAGAAAACCACCAAGAAATAAATGGATGAAAGATAAAAGTTGCTCTAATGAATGTCTGGGCGCCAGGAAGTTAAATGTTTTCTTCCGAGATATCTTGTATTGCTGAAATATGAAAGATAGGTACTAATTGAAATATTAAATTTTAACCACAACTTTAATAATTACCAAACTTAGGTACAGACTATTTTAAATGCTTATATACTAAACCACCACCTCTTATGTACAGTTAACTATAGCTATATTTACAGTAAAATCCCTGAATATAATTATAAAACAATTTACCCCTGATATACATGTCATATTTCAAATAAGGTGAAATATGACATGTATAAAATATATGAAATACCTATCAAAGAAGAAATTAAAAATAGATCTGAATTTTACTTACAATGGCGGACGATATGAAGGATTTTTCCTTATAATTTATTTGTAATTTTATCTTACCGGCTAGGGTGATCCAACTGAAAATATCCTCGTAGAAACAACAAAATAACTCAAATGATTTCTTCTAAAATAAACAGCTCTTGACAATAAAATAAACTTAAACTCAATTCGGAAAAAAATGGCACTCCCAGCCGCTACTATTCTGATCGAAACGACCTTTATTCGATCACATCCAGTTGACAAGTCCCCACATTGAGGTTCTACACGTCGTAGAATGGATGTACTTTCAGAATCTTACCACTGGTGGCGCGGTTTAATGCCAACCTTAGAAAATAAGATTTACTGGGAGTTATTTAAATATTTAGTTTAAGAATATTTCAATACGAATTTAATTTAGAATTAAATTAAAAGATTCCAGTCACAAAAAAAGGTAAACGATTATTTAAGTAACGGACTCGTTACAGGGGTTACAGAGCATTTTACGCATATTCATGAAACCAGTTTCAGACCATTTCAATGCGCCTTCTAATTTCTTTTAAGTGGTCTAGTAGACTATTTAGTTCTCTGCCCAGGTATATGAAGCTTTGGGAACTATTTATTTTTATGTTAGGTGTAACTTGTTCATGGGGGTTTTTGTGGAATACCAGAATTTTGGTTTTGGAAAAGTTAATGTCCAAGCCCAGCCTGTGACTTTCTTCTGATAATATGTTCATCAATATTTTTTAGTTGGTCTTCTGTTTCTGCTAATACTACGGTGTCATCGGCATATCTTATATTGTTAATGATAATTCCATTGGCTCTGGCACTTTCAGGGCGATGTTCAAGAGAAGCTCTAATTATATATGTTTGGCATATATATATTAAATAATAGGGGGGATAAAATGCACCCTTGACGCACTCCTCGTTCTATGTTGATGTACTTGGTGTTTCCGTTCTCTATTCGAACTCATCATGTATGGTTCCAGTATGTATTACTTATGATAGCTATGTCCAATTGTCCAACCCTACTTCTTTTAGCACCTCGATCAATTTTCCGTGTTTGATGCGGTCAAAGGCCTTTCTATAATCGACAAAGCACACATACAGTCGATAACACGATACAGAAAAAAATCGATTATTTCAAAACAATGATTTTGGCACTTACCACATTAATTATTTCAAGTCTTCAAATATTTAGCTAAATTTCACGAAAAAACATGCAAAAAAATTGTTTTTATTTTGGGTAGTTTCACACATGACTTGTGAGTCAGTAATTATTGTATTCCAATATTTATATGTTAGTACAAAAGGGATAAAGTTGTTTGTGGTTATTATTAAATTATTGTACACACATCATCAATACCAATATAATAATACGACAAACAGTCAACAATATATTGAGACTTTTAATTATTTACTACAATTTAATCACAAAGCCTTTTTTATCGAACAACATTTAGGAGAAAAATAAAATTAATTGCAAAATAAATATTTGCAAATGAATTTACCAACACCCTGAAGCACTGTTTTAATTAAAATGTAACCAAATACATCTCAACGCAAAAGTTATTGTTTTATTAGTTTACCTATATTTATTAAAAATATATTTGTGTATATGTGTGCGGTTAAAAGACTACAAAACCTATGATTGTATTTGCTTTACGATAAAAAAATATTTTAAATTTTTGTAAAATTTGTAACGTTATAAACGTCACATGTTTAATATTTTTCTTTAATTAAATATTTTCTTCCAATTTCTGTTGATATTATATATTTTATTCTGTTTAGAGTAAGAGAGAGAGACGGAAAGGACTTTGTCGTTTACTTTAACTATTCCACCAAACTGTAAGAAATCATTTACATCTTCCTGAGTTGAAAAATAAAAGGATATTCTGTTATTTATAAGTAAAGCTATTTATAGGCAACAAAAATTGAAGAAAAAAGCGCCTAAATAGGCAAAGATTTTTATTAAAAAAGGCAGGAATATTAACATTTAGGCAAAATATGGGCAATAAAGGAATATAACTTATTATTTATTGTACAAAGTAAATTAACGTAATATTAACTTAAGGCAGGTATATTTACACATCATAATCATAACATTAGTATAAATAAACTAGTAACTAAATAACTGTAAATTAATAATTAAACATTGTAACCACTTAAAATTTTATCATTCATAGAAACAACTAAATATTTTTCAATATTTTCGGTAAAACTATGTCTACGATCACTTAAAATTAATTTGTACATTGAAAACGAACGTTCGACATCGACAGATGTAATTAGAGCATATTTCAGAGCGGATAATAAATCTGGCATAATTTGAAATTCCTCGGAAAATGTCCCATTCAAAACTTTAGCAGCATTAGATAAAAACGAAAAACCTTCATTCTTGTCGAAAACATATTTTATTTTTTTTTTAATTAATTGACTGTTACTTCCAGGTGCCGATTTAATTTTTGTCTTTAAATTATCTATTAATTTTACTGACTCACATAAAATTATCTCTTGTTTTTCTAATAAGGTAATTGTGGTAACTATTAATTTATAATTGTCATTGATATAAGCGAGTTCCTGTTTCAATTTGGGATTTTTTAATATTTTTTTTGCTTCTCGAATGGCTTCGGAAATATCATCATCAAATTCTGACATAACTAATTCTATTTCATTGCAGTATTCAAAGTAAAAAAAACTGCTTCGAGCCAGGTTTAGGTGGCAAAGGGACACCGGGAAGTCTTTCTTTATATATTTGCATTCTCAACGGAGCCTTTACAAAAACTTTTTTCATAAAATTTATAAAATTATTTACCAACGGAAACAGCTTTCTTATTTCTTCAGCAATTCTATTTACCCCGTGGGCTACACAAGTGCAATGAATTAAATTAGGATAAAAATCTTTAAATTAACAGCAGCTTTTAACATATATGCCGCAGCATCTGAAAGCATTAAAACTATTTTATTCACTGGTATAGCGTTGGGTAAAAAGAGGTTTGTTAAACTATCTTGTATAAATCGACTTATTGTTAAATTGTTTGTTTTTTCCAATTCTTTAACGGCAACTAAATAAGGTTTTCTCGCTTTCATCCACAATATTATACAAAAAATTGCCTTCTAACTACCGCTTAATTTTTGAAATACATTCGACATAATATTTTTCCACAGTATGTTTTCTCAATATACTCTCATCCGGTAAGGATTTATTAAGATATTTTTTGAAAAAGCATTTAAAACTAGGGTTATTAACTTTATATAGAGGAATGTTGGATGCAGTCATCATCTGGCATAAATCAAATTTAAATGCGTCTTCCTCCTTTTTTTGAATTGCTTAAACTATCCCGCAGATATATTTGGGATAACTTAGAGAAATTTAATTTTTCCAAATTACGTTTATGAAGTGGGGATCTACAATGCTGGTCAATAAAGTACTGTTTTCTACTTGAAATCTGAGAATTAAAAAAAAATAATTAGAATTCTAAAACCGCTTTAGAATTTAGTTATGTTGTGGGACGAGAAAAAAAGAGAAAATATAAAACTTACCGATTTACCGAATGGTTTACAAAATGCTCCATCTCCTTCTAGAGAAAGTTCCGAATAAGGTGCGATTCATAGCCTTAATTTAGATGTCATCTTTTCACACAAATGTCTAAAACGTTTTAAAACGTGTTCTTTGCTTTTCGGTATACGCAACAAAACTTAACTAGGATATAGCAATTTGTGACTAAACTCTGATACAGTAACCGACTGTACAACTGATAATAAAATAATAAAGCTTATGGATTTCCAAATAGTTAACCCTCAAGTCTAGATTAGGTACATTTTCCTAGAAATCTGTTATATAAACAAACCATTGATATTTTATTATTTACCCAAAATTTTATTATAGAATGGTTTAGTAATAGAATAATATCATGGGTAGTACCATGAAATTTTAAAAAAGGTACAAATAGGCGGAATTTACGAAAAAAGGCAAAAAGTGCAAAAAACATAATTACAATAGGCAAAATAGGCTTTTTGCCTATAATCCGAGCTTTATTTATAAGTCTGAATGAAAAGATATTGTTAAATAGTTTGATAATAGTACCTCTCGATTTTAACTATTTGTTCAGTTTGGCTCCATATATGTAATTTCTTATTTTTTATACTTTGATGTTTGGTTGAAAATGACGCCGTCTTTAATCTGTGGATTCCATTAGGTATTTGAAATAGATAATGGATATGTTTGACTTATACCAGCCACTATTATTGTTATAATTATTTTCGGAGCCAATATTGTAATACATAATATATTATTCCATCATGGTGAAATCTAGATATTGATATTCGCTGTTTAACACTAGAAGCACCAGAGCGATTATTTTGACTGCTTTTCATTTTTGACACTCTGTATTACCTAGTCATAAATGTTTTAGAAACTTGATAATATATGACTTTTTCTAGATCTATTTAAAGATTATAATTTCTCTTTTACAGGTACTTAGTATAATTACATTTTGAATATATTTATGTTGATGTCTACCTAGAAAAATGCGGTCCTAATGACGAGGTAGTCTAATTTTTGTTCTACTTTTCTGGGAAGTTTTACTTATTTTATGTATAAAATACATCGAAAATATTTGTTATTATGTAGTTTGAGTGTATTATTTGCAATTGCATGTTCAATCTGTATTTTGATTAATTTTACATTGTGATTTTTATTATTTCTGCTTTTATCATGTCTCGCCGATATTTGACTCAGCAGGAGCTATTAGATTGTCTACAGAATTTGTCAGAAGATGAATCTGTAGCAGAGTTATCTGATGAAGATGTATCCGATAATGAAGTTGACGAGTATGTGCCTAATACAGTTGATCAAGGACATTCACCGGGCAGTGAATCTGAAGGTGAAGTTGAGGTTGAGGTGATGCCCAGTACTTCTGCTTCAACTTCGAATGCAGACTTCAAAACATCTTCAGAAATGATTACCAACCAGGTAAGAGGAATTCGCAGAAGCAATTTAGAGAATTCTTCCATAGATAAAATAGGATGGGAATAACTTGACAACAATGCTAGTACACCAGGTAAGCAACTATATTATATTAGTAGCTTCTATTTATGTATTCACTTAGGTGTAAAATATTTTTGAGCATATTCTTCTTGATGTCACAAATATTGGCGATAATCATGGCAATATTTACCTTATCTGCAGGATGTTCTTCTTCCTGGACCCCGTTTTCCAAATATTTTTCCTTGCAGGATGGCTTGTAGAAGGGCGCATCTAGATTCATTTCGCACAATATTTTCGAAATATTGTAACTTTCGAGATTTGATAGTGGTCCACGAAATTTATAGTGTTCTCCGATTTAGCCACAGCTCGAATGCTTCCAATTTTCTGCATATATCTTTGTCACGGTCAACTATTCAACACCATAAAAAAAAACAGAGAAGACGTAGCATCGCAGCATCCTTACTTTTATACCAAGAGAGAGGTTATGGCTCTTGAAGAAGGCCCCCATCTGGTTGTATGTGGATCTAGCTTTTTCGATGTGCGCTCTTATTTCTTGGTTGTTGTTCCATTCTTTATTTATTACGGTGCCCTTTATTTAAATAAATAAATAAATGAGTATATACCTGCATACTAATTTATCTCGTTCATTTTAGGAAGGCGTACCAGTCAAAATGTTCAAAAGGAAGCTGATGGACCAACCCCTCATGCTAAGAGAAGCATTATTAGAGATTCTGCAGCTAGTGCATGGCGGCTGTTGATTGATGAATGCATACTCCGTAACATAAAATCATGTACTGTTGCTGAAGGTAAAAGAAAACCCAAAGATGAAAATTGGCAAATTTCTATTGAAGAAATCGAAGCATTTATATCCTTACTGTATGCTAGGGGAACTTATATGGCACGAAATGTTAGCATAAAGATGCTGTGGTCTGATACATGGGGTCCAAAATTTTTTCAAGAGACGATGTCTAGAAACAAATTTACACAAATAATGAGTTTTGTCCGTTTTAATATAAGAAATACCAGGTCTGAGCGATTATCAACAGATAAATTTGCACTTGCGTCGGGAATATGGAACCCATTTATAGAGAATTGTATATTATGTTATACACCTCGCGAAAATATAACTATCGACAAACAGCTTTTTTCCACGAAGGCAAGATGTCGCTTTACCCAGTACATGGCGAATAAACCCGATAAGTTTGGAATTAAATTCTGGCTTGCAGCTGATGTCGAGTCCAAGTATTTGTTGAACGGATTTCCTTATCTAGGGAACGATGAACAACGACCAGCCAATCAACTTCTGGGGGAACATATTGTTAGCCGTCTAATGGAACCATTTACAAATAAAGGAAGAAATGTCAAGACGGATAATTTCTTTACGTCCATAAAGTTGGCAAAAGAATTACGAAAGAAGGCTACCAGCATTGTTGGAACAATTAACCCAACAAGAAAGGATATTCCACCGTCAGTAAAAAATGAAAAGATGGAATTGTACAAAACAAAAATTTTCAAACACGAAGACTTGACGCTAACGGCGTACCAGGGAAAAGTCAACAAAAATGTTCTAGTGCTGAGTTCTTTACACTCGAATGATATTAAAATGGGCACAGATAAAAAGAAAAAACCGGAAACCATCATCTTCTACAACCAGACAAAATACGGAGTAGACGTTGTAGATCAGATGGCTAGACTGTATTCAACCAAATCTGCTTCAAGAAGATGGCCGTTGCAAGTTTTTTTTAATATTTTAGATATGGCAGGAATAATTGCTTGGGTTCTGTATAAGAAAGTTACGGGCAGTCAAATATCTACGCAGGATTTCCTACTTCAGTTAGCAGAAGAATTGCAAGAAGATCACATGACTAAGGGCAGGACAACATCAACGGATACAAATCCAAGAGGTACAAAAAAACCACCAAATAATAAACGTAAGCAGTGTGAAACAGGGAATTGCAACAAAAATAACACATTTAAAATTTGTCATATATGTAAAAAATTTGTGTGTGGGTCATGTACAAGCAAAATTGAAAAATTTTGCTACTGCATAAATTGTACTTAGATAATTAAATAATTTATTTAAATATATTAAATATATCTTTTATTATTAGTTATTAACTCAATATAGGTTTTTATCAAATGCTGGTGCTTTTAGTGTTATTATTAAATAAAAAATGCTTACTTCGATACAGCTAAAATTTAAATATAAAACTACATATAACTTAAAAATAGGAGATTTTTTATGTAGTTATTCATTGCCAAAATGAAAATATAAAACTATTTTATGTAACCAAATATAAATTTTTGAATTAACTAGTATTTTAAAACATAAAAACTTCTAAATTCCTGGTTAAATAACTAAAAATTATTGATTAATTGATTTTCTATTCGATAATTCGGCATAACGTGAATTATTTCGTATTAATTTCTCTTTACTACTAAAATGTACCCAGTCTAAACTAGATGCATACGCCAGCTGGATAGGCCGTGAAATATGCAAGTGATGGACATATATGGCTTTACATGTAAACTAATTATTAATCTAGGATTTCCTATATTTGGATCATGCGTCAGCTGCATGCCTTTTTGATTTCTGATCTACTCAATCATGGACAAAAGGTTTAATCAATTTAAGTGGTGAAAAAATGTAATAATACAATTTTTATTCTGGTAATCAATTATCTGCTTATCTGTTTGTTGTCAATATTCCTAAATGCACTATACTTTTTTATTTTTTCAATTATTCTGTTTCTAAAATACTGTTCATTAACAGAAAACCTCTACTAATATAGTATTAAACTCAACAATCTTCTGGGTTGAACCGCGCCGAGCTTTCAACATACTTTCTGATGTCTTCTGCAGGAATTTAGAAGTCTCAGTCTCCCGAGCCTTCAGAACAAATACATTACTGCGCTACTAAGAATATCGGATGGTTCATTTATACCGTCGATGGTGACGTGGTTTGGGTGGAGGTTGGCGTGGGGGTTAGCGTGAGGATTGGCGCGAGGATTGGCGCGGGGGTTGGCGCAAATATTTCTGTATCATGTCGAAGGTACCCGGATGCCGTCATCTCCTTTATTTAGATAATTTACCATTTTTTCAATATCTATGATTCTGACCTTTTCAAAATCAATTTTGTGACCTGTATGAAGGTGGTGTTGACCTAGTGCTAAAGTTAAATAGGAATTGCGAACAGAAATAGAATGTTGATAAATTCTTATTTGTATTCTACGATTTGTTTGGCCTATATAAGATCGAAGACAGTTTTCACAGGAATTTTATAAACTCCGTGATGTTTATTTGAAATTTCTTTAATTTATCGGACAAGATTTAACGATTTTGTTGATTTTTTTGGTGACAAAATGAAATTGACAAAATGCCAAATTGTCCAAATAAAAGAGATGACGGCATTCGATTAACTTTGATATGGAGATCTCTCATAAATAAATATTGCCTGCTTCACCCGCCAATCAAAATAGAATGTTTATAAATGCTAATTTGGATTCTACGATTTGTTTGGCCTATACAAGATCCAAGACAGTTTGCACAGGAAATTTCATAAACTTGAATTGTTTATTTGGAATTTCTTTGATTTATCAGAAAATAGATGGGACAAAATTTAAGGATTTTGTCGATTTTTTCAGTGAAATGAAATTGACAAACGGCCAAATTGTCTTAATAAAAGAGATGACGGCATTTGATTACCTTTGACATGGAGAGCTTTGATATGGAGATGGCCCAATTTAGGCCAGTGCGAAATAGAAAACTACGCAATATACTACTGTAGAGATACTACAACAAGAAACAAAAACGGAGTGGTTATAATAGTAAATAAAGAAGTTAACAAATGTGTACTTAGTTTTATAGGAATATCAGATGGAGTTGCAGTCGGACTTAAAATTAATGCTAAACCAGTTAACGTGAGCATGCTCTAACTTCGAAAAGTTCAGAGCAGCAAATAGAAATATTTTATAAACAACTGTGGGACACTTTGGACTAGGAACGCGAAATGATAGAGGAGACCGCCTTGTTCAGTTCTACCAGGAAACGGATAGTGCAATAATGAACACCTTTTTCCAATTACCACATCGAAGACTCTACACCTGGAAATCTCCAGCTGACTATCACAAAAAATGATTGGAAACCAGATTGACTACATCATCATCAACAAGCGATTTTAGAATTCCGTAAAATCCGCAAAAACATATCCGGAAGCAGATGTTCCATCAGACCATAATCTTTTACTAGGACGTTTCAAACTTAACATGAAAAAAGTACATAAAAAAAAGAACAAAAACGTCCGGACATCAAGAAGTTGAAAGATAAAATCACAAGAGAAGAAGTCAAAGAGGAGATCAACAACAAAATAAACAGCATGGTAAACTCAGATATTAATCAAGAAAACATAAGTGTGGATGATGTGTAGAATAAAATCAAAAATATCTATAATTAAGTGGTAGATAATAAACTTAAAACAGAAAACAATATAAAGAACCAGCCATGGATAAGACAATAAATATTAGAGCTAATGGAAGAACGAAGAAAACACAGAAATAAGAATGAGGAAAGATACATAGAAATAAACAAAATCATTAAAAAAAAGATTAAAGAAGCAAAAGGATCATGGCTGCAAGATCAATGCATAGAAATAGAATCCCTAGAATAGAAGCATGACACTTTTAACCTACATAAAAAGATCGAAAACTTAAAGGGAGGAAACGGATTACGAAGTCATAACTTAATACTAGACGAGCACAACAATCTGCTCTACGAAAATGAGAGAATACTTGAGGGATGGAGGCAATACATAAAAGAATTATTCAAGGAAGAGCAAAAGACAGAAGTCAGTGTTTCTAGATGTTCAGGACCAGAAATAACGCTCAGTGAAGTAACATATTATGCAATAAAAAAACCAAAAATCAACAATTACTATTTAAATGGGAATAAGCCACAATTAAAGATTAAAATACGTTTATTGACGTTTCAATTTCCACTTCGGAAATCGTTCTCAAAATACAAACATTAGTAAATTTACTAGTTTTTTACTTTGGTTTTTTTAATGTTTATTTTCAAAAAAAAACCAAAGTGATGTCAATCCGAAAAAACCAAAACGTACCTCAACCTTGCACAATACATGGGCATATTTTAGAATAGGTCAATAGATTTAAGTACCTGGGATGTTGGATCGATAGCAGCCTAAATCCTGATCTAGAAATAAGATCGAGAATAGAACAGGCCAGAAAATCTTTCGATGATAATATGAAAAACGTATAATATATTGTATTTTTGTTAAGGGGTCCAAATTCCACGGCCTTTCTTGTGTTATATTTCGAAATTATAAATATTTATACGTATAAGTAGAAAGAGATTTATATTCACACTCCACTCCCTCTATATTAAAGATTTTTCTTTATATTTCGGTATTTATTTATTTAGTAAAAGGTACAATCGTAAATGCTTTTCTTATAAAAAAGTAAGTAGGCACTCGATTATTGATAAAGCAGATATGGAGAAAGGAGTCGAGATTTTTTATCCTATCTTCTTTAGCCGCCTACGGTGTTGTTAAGTGATATCAAGAGATATCAAGAGAAAAAAAAGAAGCAATATCCCTAATGTTCTATACGTTCCCAATCAACTGCGTTCCCAACCAGCATCAGCTTATATGTTTCTAAAATCCCGAGGGTACAAGAGATATAGGTATATAAATATATTCTACGCCTTCGAATAGCCAGAAATCAGTTAGAATCTACTAAAAAATGCATACAAAATAGGTGCCCCGCTTTTTATATGACAACACGGTTGTAAAAATCCTCGCAAATATTCGTTTTCTTTCCAGGTCAGGTACGGCACTCATGAATTTCTCATGATCCGTGGTCACGAAACTGAGAGTTTAACCAGGGACGAATTCAGATAACTGCTTGTAAATCTTTTTAATATTTTTATAGATGTAGAAAATTGCCAACATAAAACGTACTCTAGCTTTACTTTAACTTTAAAGCTGTTTTGATTCTTAAAATATTTCAAATTTACTGCTATAATAAACAAAACATTGAGACCATAATTTTTTTTTATATACTAAACACCTACTGTGTTTATACCATTGGAATCTGGTCAAATCTGACCAATTATCAATTTTTATCTGTCTTAATTTACTAAAGGACGCATTCTAAGAGCTTACCCTATGGCTTCCTCTTATTTTATCTAACAGCTATGCACTAATATACCTAACATGCAAATTCACAACACAGCACTATGCTATGCTTTTACGCTAATAACCCTTTACACTAACTCAAATGGTTTTGTTCGTTTGAGTCTTCTTTCTAACCCAGTATTATCGAGGAGCCGGATGACCTCGATGTTTACATGTTTATGGAGCCGTTGTTCGTGACTACCTGCCATCTTCTTGATAATTTTACTTACATCTTTCATCTCAAGGTCCTTGTGGAGGTCGACATTTCTGATGTACCGAGGAGCATCAACGATGTTCCTTAGTACTTTATTATGGAATCTCTGGATGATATGGATATTACTTTTATTAGCAGAGTCCCAGAGTTGGCAACCATACATCCATACTGGTTTCAGTATTTGCTTGTATATGTTGTTTATTATGTGTGGACAAAACTGAATTTCTTCCCATCAGCCAATACATTTTCTTGTAACGAATACCTAGTTTGGTCTGGTTTCTTTTTGTTAAGGGCTTTCCTGCGAAGCTTTGCATCAAGTGTGATACCCAAGTATTTTACAGCAGGTGCGTGTGGTATTTGGGCATCTTTTATTCTAATTGGAATGTTTTGGATTTTTTTGTTGGTAAAATTAACTTGAATTGATTTAGACTCATTTAGTTTGATTTTTCATTTTTTTGTCCACTTATGGATTTTATCTATCGACAACTGTAATTTTTCTGCTGCTTCTTCACTAGTATCACCTACTGCTAGAATTGCAATATCATCTGCAAAGGTAGCTATAACATCTTTTTTTAGTTCAGGTATGTTGCATGTGTATAATAGGTAGAGGACCGGACCAAATACACTTCCTTGAGGGATTCCTGCTTTAATTTCTTTTAAATCTATGTAAACGTCTTCTTTTTTGGTTTTAAAGTATCTATCAGATTATGTATGACTGTTCAATTTCTGAATGTTGTCTAGGCATAAAGGATTTCAGTTTATACAGTAAACCTTCATGCCATACTTTATCGAATGCTTTTATTGTGATCAATAATTAATTTGTCATGTTATTGCAATCTCTGCTGCTTCTTTTTAAAATACAAAAATTATAATATTTTAATAATATTAAAGAAGCATTTTTATTTTAACACATATTAAATATTCATTTGTCCATAACATATTACTTTTGCAATATTTTGTGGTAGTTACAGCTTATAGTAAAAATTCCATTTGAATCAATTCTATTTTCTTTTGCCGCGGATTTATGCCGGAATTATGAAAATGAAACGAAAAATGAAAAGCGAGGCAAGCCTATGTTCTGAAATGCAGTTTGATGGGGATTAAAATGGAAAAGCCAGAAAACCTCTGCCTTTTTTTTTAACTTGTACAACGACTCCATTTCCAGAAAGTCATTAGCTTAAATTAAATCGAAATTAGTGATTTAATTATCAGACTACAGTATGGTGGTATTTAGTACGAACTTTAAAAATTCATTGTGTTTTATTTTCTAAACTAAATTCATTTTGATTTCTTTCTATACAGGGTGTTTTATGAATAATTTTAGTTGTTTTAACAGTAGATTACTAAACTTAAAATATAAAATTTAAATGAAATAACTTAAATAAAATGTGGTTTCTTAGTGAGTTACAGGGTGATTTATTTAAAAATTTAAAAACTATTTGTACCCAGTACTTGTAATGGCATATCCTTGCAATACTTGGCAGAAGGTAAAGGTACTATACACAGTACTAAATACAATTTTTAGATTCTTTAATACTTTCTATGTAAATAATAATTGTTTATTCGAAACGATAAAGTCATTACTTACTATTTAAATGGGAATAACCCACAATTAAAGGTCAAAGTACGTTTATTGACGTTTCAATTTCCACTTCGGAAATCGTTCTCAAAATACTATTTTGAGAACGATTTTTTGACGTTTCAATTTCCGAAGTGGAAATTGAAACGTCAATAGATGTACTTTAACCTTTAATTGTGGCTTATTCCCATTTAAATAGTAATTACTTTATAATGACACAAGAAAATAACTTCAGAACAAGATAAAGTCATTATTTTTCGACATATTTAAAGTTAAATGGGGTGAGGCGGCACATTTATTTTGAATTATGTATTTTGTCCTTGTTTTTAAGTCATAGGATTGAATTTATTATGCAAATGAAATTTTTATAGATTCTAATTAAAATAGCTTAAGACCTTTATATTGGATGTGAAAAATTTGAAATTCTTTATTAAGAATGATACTGGTCTAGTAGGTGTAGTCTGTACGTAGAATGTTTTTGTCTCAAATCATTGAAAACCCTTTTATGTTCTGCTGTATGTTTGTTAGAAGTTTGACCGATGTAAGTTTGTGGTCAGTCACCACATTTAAATTAGTATACACCACTGTCTAAGTACTTTTTTTGGCTCTTGTTGTTTTCGTTATATTTGAGTAAGTTGTTGTTTTTTTTAAAAGCTGGTTATTCCTTTCTTTTTTATGGGTTTGGCTATTTTTGATGATATTTTTCCTGCGTATTTAATCGAACAGAAGGAATAGGTATTTTTCTTTGGTAGTAGAAATACTAGTACCTCGGCCACGTGATGCGGAACGAAGAAAAATATCGAATTCTTCAACTTGTTATGCAGGGTAAAGTATTTGGCAGAAGAGGACCGGGACGCCGTCGTATCTCGTGGTTGAAAAATCTCCGACAATGGTTTGGGATGACCTTAGCGGAGCTGTTTCGCAGAGCAGTCAACAAAACCATGATAGCCTTGATGATCGCCAACATCCGGACCGGATAAGGCACTGAAGAAGAAGTAGAAATACTATTTAAAATTTTATTTACTGTTTGTTCATTGTATAGATTATGTACAGCTATTTGCTTAGTGATGTTTAATTCTAGGTCAAAGATGGAATATATCTCTTTGAGATGTAATTAAATATTTTTAAGCAAATAGCAGTAAACATTGTGTACAATGTACACACAATAAATATAATTTTCGATTAAAAACTGCATAAGAAAGCCCTTAAATTAGTATTTCGACCACCAGAGACAAAACTTGGTACCTTCTGCCCGTTTACATATACAGGCAAGATATCAACAAAAATAGCCTATCACATAAAAAAAAAGAAAGCCAGCTTTTAGAACAAACAACAACTTAAACAAGTCTATTAAAAACAATAGGAGCCAAAAGAAAAAGCACTTAGACCGTGGTGTATACAAACTTAAATGTGGTGACTGCCCAATTACTTGCATCGGTCAAAATAGTAGTAGTTTTACTAAATGCATAGCAGAACATAAAAGAGTTTTCAATAATAGAAAAACACCTAGAACAGAATCATTCTTTTATTGATAAGTTTCAAATTCTTTACATCCAAAATAAAGGCCTCATGCTATCTTCTATTATCTATTACTTATCTATTATTATCTATGAAAATTTCATTTGCATAATACATGCAATCCTATGACACAAAAATAACAACAGAATACATTAATCAAAATAAATGTGCTGCATCACCTCATTTAAATTCAAATATCTTGAAAAATAATGATGTTAATTCTAAATAGGTAACTAACTTAGACAAATAGTTCTCCCTTTCTATTAAGTTAAAGACTGTCAAGTGTAGACACATAGAGTATGTGTCAACAGTAGTGGCGGAAATTTCTAGGAACACTAAAGCCTCACCAAACAAAGCAGTGGCGTTCCAAAAAATACTTATGATTTAAATCAAATTGTTAAAGATAAGTACACACAATTTATTAAACAATGATATTAGATTATACTTTTGGCACTATTGTACTACATTTTATACATAATATCATAATATATGACATACACAATGACATATTGTCTGTATGTGAAACCATAGATAAGTATTATAGATTACAGTATTAATAAATATTAATTACAAAGATCGTTTTAACTTTAAAACCTTTATTATTTAAATTATAACTCAATAAATGTCACAAAGGTAAATAGAAAAATATACGAAATGGTTGTAATAAAATAAAGTAAAAAAATAATAGGTGCATACATACAGGACAGTTTGGAAAACTTATATTCACATAGGTTCACATAGTTTACATATTCATCATTGTGTCTTCTTTTCCATTCTCCTGTTGTCTCTTCTCTGCAAGGCCCATAGATAATCCGCAGTATCTTTCTTTTCAGTACCAGTAATTTTGTCGTTTCTCGGTGGTTCAGAGTCCATGTCTGTCTTCCATATATTATGTTGGGACGGATGATTGTCTTGTATACTCTAATTTTTGCTGGTATTGAGAGTATTTTTGATTTAAGTTCGGTCATTAATGAGTAATACGCCCTGTTTCCTGCAATGATCCTGGCTACCACGTCCTTTTTATATTTATTTTCAGATATTATGATCACTCCCAGGCACTTGAATTCTTTGACGACTTCAAAGTTATATTCATTGATTGTTACGTTTTGTCTAACCCTTGGTCTTGGGTGCTTCGTAACCACCATGTAATTCGTCTTGTCCTCGTTGACCTTCAGACTTCCTTTGCTCCGTTTTCGAATAGGGTAAAAACTTCTTTTGCATCTTTGCGGAAGCGTTCTCTGTACTCACATGTGCTAATCGTACCAGCTTTCCAGGTACTCTCATTTCTACCATGGTCTCCCACAATGCTTCTCTGCTAACAGAGTCGTAAGCTTGTTTAAAGTCCACAAAGATTTGGTGTACATCGCGGTTGTATTCCCAGTTTTTTCCGACACTTGGCGTAGGACGAGTATCTGGTCTATGGTCGACCTTCCCGGTCTGAATCCACTTTGGTAGTTGCCTATTATTTTCTCTGCGTATGGAGTTAGCCTTCTAGACAGTATTATGGATATAATTTTGTACGTTGTATTTATTAACGATTTAAGCTAATTCAAGTTGAAATTCAAGCATTTATTGTAATTATCTTTTTTGTTTGCCTTTAATATAAAATGTAGTCTTTAATTTATTTTCTTTGTAAAATAAATTTTGAATTAAATTTTAAGAAATACGAGCACTGGTTTTCTTTGCACTCTGTATACTAAAGTTTAGGATGAGTTTAATATGGTATTGTTCAGAAAAATATGGGCTTTAAATTTTTTTGATAAAAATATGCCCTTTCTATTTAAAAAAATATCAATAACGTCACATCTGCTAAGATAGTGGGGTTAAAAGGTTTTTTTTTCAAAAAGGGTTAAAAACAAAAATAAAACTCGAGCTATCAGAGCTTTAACTCTGAAAATAATTAAGTGATGAGATAATAGACTGTTTCCACACTTTATGAATGCACTGTATAATATATTAGCATAATTACTTTATATTTTGTACGAGAAAAAACCCTAATACGGGTTATTATATTTGTTTATCGTATGGCATACAATAAGAACACATAATTAAAAATTAATATAAAATGTTACATGAAGTATTACAAACGAATATCTAATGTATTATTAATATAATGTAAAACATTTTCGGTCGCCTTCAGGAACTCATCGAAAACTCCAGGAAATCGCCTTCCGGGGAATTCTTCAACAATGTGACGGACGGTCTGTCATTGCGCACCACAGTCACACTCAGGAGTAAGGTCTTTTTTCCATCTAAGTAAGCTATCAGCACATCTACCGCTGCTTGTTCTTATTCTGTTTAACGTTGTCCATGCATTGCGGGTCAGTTCAAAGCCTGGAGGTTTTTGATCGGTACAGACCATTTGTTGTGCTTCCTGTGGTAATTTACTATCCCATTCTCTTCTCCAAGCGTTGGTGAGGTTGAAATCTTTCTGATTAAGAAGTTAGCTTTTAGCAATGGAGGATATCTGGAGCGCAGTCTGTTTATTTCGATATCAAGCTTATAATGGTGGATGGGAAGTTGATGGTTAGCCTCGATTTTTCTATTGACCCATACCAGGGAAGCATATTCAGCCGCCGAGTATACAAGTCCAAGAGTGGATGATCTGACTACGGAAACTGAGAACTCCAATTTGGTGCCACATAGCTTTTGGATTATATTATTTCGCGTTTTCAGTTTTGCTGCCGTTCTTTGTAGGTGCTATTTAAAACTTAATGTTCTGTCAAGGGTCACTCCACGATATTTTGGTGTTGAGCGCTAGTATATTCTCAGTATTTAATTTGCCAAAGTACAAACAAAGCTACTACAAATATTATACCAAAACGCCACAATGCATGTAAAACTACATGATACCACCAGAGAAATTCATATCAAGCGACATGTGAGACAGGGCGACACTCTCTCACCTAAATTATTTATAACGGTCCTTAAATACGCCTTTAAAATGCTAAAGTGGGAAAATAGAAGAATAAGAATAAAAATAGATGGAGAAATGCTCAATCATCTGCGTTTTGCCGACGACATAGTACTTATTACCGAAGATCTGGGTGAAGCACAACAAATGGTACAAGAATTAGAAAACGTATCTTCAACAATAGGTCTCAAATTGTAGCATTTGTAAATTTCTTGAAATCCCCTCGTATATGTATTTAATTGAAATCCCATTAATATGCATTATAATAACGAAGAATTTTTTTGAATGTTTCTTAGTTCGTATCTTTCAATTTAAGACCCAAATAATATTTCGTTCTTTACACGTCGCCAAGTCGATAATAAATCATTTTTTGTTTGTTTATGTCACAGGCGCAAATTCTTCGATATTTCTTTCTTTAAACCGCCCGATATTGCGTTTTCAAATTAATAAGTTACGTCTTAATTTCCCTTGTGTTTTGTTTATACCCAAAGTGTTTTGTTTATTCTAACTTATGCGATCAATTTTTAAAGACAATTTCATCACTCTCACTGAAACCGCGGTCAAGAAGAGTGATAGGCTTCAGCGTTATGTCCAAATTCACGTCGAATTTGTAGTTTTTTGTTTTTGTCCCTTTTCAGGGAAATCTTCGTTTTACGTTATGGAAAACAATTTTAGTAGCAGTTAGTTAGTTAATGCAGTCTAATTCTAGCTGTTACTGTTGTTTAAGAGGCAGAGTCATAAGTTTTGTGTCTAGTGCCGGCTTTGGCCTCAAATTATCGGTTCAATTCGCAGTGTGAGATGCAATCCTTTTGTTCGTCTGTTCGTGTCCAGAGTTCAACTCCAGTTTCCAACCTCAGGATCTTGTTTTTGTGTTTTTGTGAAATCCAGGTAATTCTTATTTGATCAAATTTTAACTGGGAGAGACCTATGTCCAGTAATGGATAGAAGAGGTTGCATGATGATGATGATGATGATGATGATTTAATTCGCCATGTAACGTTGATCTGAAGATCTATGGTAAATTATAGTATGCAAAACCTATCGTCGGTGTTAGAATAAATTGATTGTGAGTAAGTCTTACTCTTATTTCTTTTATCTAATTTAATTATTGGTTATTAATATTTGCGAGTGGTAGCTGTTAAGTTTATTGTTTTATATATTGCAAGTTTGTTTTGATCTCCCATCTTACGTGAATGTAAATATATGCCATATACCCATCGGGTAATTGCTTTCTATATTTTATGCCTTCAAAACTTCAAAACTATTAGAACAGCGGTAAACTATAAATTGATCCAGTATTTGTAAAACGAACCTAAAGTCAATTTATAAAGATTTATCGTCAAAACAAAATATTGTCGTAAAACTACTATTATGGAAGAGCGTTCCTGGTAAATTGGTTCGATTTTACGATAAGTCTAAACGTGATATCAAAAATACACCCTCGGGATATGCACTTATTCGAGAAATATGGAAGTTCATTCGATCTGATCGTTATACTCAAGCAGCACAGAGCATATTCAGTTTTATGTATAGTGACGAATGTCCTTACGTCGACAAAAGTTAGAAGATTCTGTCTCAGATTTTGTGAGGATTTTATATAGGGGATCAGTATATTAAGTGTAATAAGGATATATAAAAAAAATATAATAGTTACTTAGAAAATTATTAAAAAAATTTACAAAATCGGTTTAATTTTTATCTAAAAATCATGTCTTTTAAAGAAATATCTAAATATAAAGGCTGATGTAGAGTTATTGTAAATGTGCATTTATTCTCACTTTATATACTATAAAAATTTAAGAAGTTATTGTAGGCAATCAGTGATTCGCGTTTAAGAATTCCGAACTAGAAAACATACTCTAAATGTGTATTTACAAAGTCCAATTTGCCTCGGGTAAATCGCGTCCTTCATTTTAATTCGTTTTTTTTGTAAAACACTTTTAAATTTCATCTAACAATTGTGAAGGAGAATAAGCATAATAAGTTTTGTTAATAATAATTTTTGTTTGTACAGTCTATCGAGTTACCTACTATCTTCCTCTGATTTGGCTATTTTTAGGAACTCCCATTTTAGGTCTTGAGCGAGTCAGATTAAATTCAAGAGTCAGTCTGTACCAGTTACTCCGGTACAAGCGATGTTTGTTTGCTTCAATGTACCTTTGCTGGTAAAGTGCATTTTTTTGTTTTAATTTTAAGAAATCTGTAACAAACTGTTTAGTAACAGTTACCGTGCATGATGTTCATCAACTCCATGGATTTTTACTTTAGTTTAGAAGCAGTCCTGAGATGCAATTCACCCAGTTTTTCTGTAATAGGATACAAACCCAAAAGTCACCTCAAGTTTTTTTATTTTACTTCTAATAGTTGTCCTAGAGAAAAATAGAAAAGAGAGGCTGATAGAAAAGATTAAAGACATTTCACTCAAGACAAGTGGAAGAAGAGTAAAATGTGAAGGCTCTTATGATTCGCCAGGTGCGTTTCATAAGAGTATGGGTATTGATACATTTTGTGTTCCCGCTCATACTTCGGGGTGTTGACTACAGACTGTATGGCTCGTCCAGCATGCCATAGCATGGATGGATGGGGTGCACGCCATTTTACAATGTACACACCTCAAACTCCATGGCCTGACAATTATAGAAGCAAAATACTATCTTTTAAATAAAGGCAATTTTATGTCAATTGACCAAAACAATCTTTGTTTTGTTCAATTTCAAATTTATATACCTTTAAGAAACATCCTTTATCATGGTAAAGTATTTTTTTCCTATTAAAATCTAGCTGGTCAAAGAATAAACTACTGTTTTAACTTTTATTTGCATTTTTTATTACGAATTTAGTTTTTATTCGTTGACAATCGTTAAGTATTAATAAATATATAAAATGTTCTGTAGAACGGAGGCACATTAGGTCTTTGCACGCGGACGGTCGACTCTCTAGGATCGGCCCTGTTGCCATATATCTACAAAATTACCAAAATTTTGTTATATTTCCTTAATAAACATCAACTAAATAATGCACGACCTTTATTTACCTCACGACCTAAATATTTTTAAACCCCGAATACTTAACAGAATTACTCTTGTTTATCTTTTTTAGCGCAAAACTTTTCGCGGTTGGTATAATTTTATTTCGCCAAGAAAATAGCATTTTATCTCTGATTTTATTCCTGACATTAACTTTATCTTCTAATTTCTAGGCCTTACCTTACCCTTGGTTTGACTTTAACGATCTTTATTACCACTCACAAACTTTTTATATTTTTGTTCATCCTCCTGATGGATTTATCCGGCACAATTTTAGGTTTATGCCCAGGACTGGATTGGCGTTTTGGAATAGCTTGTTGGGGAGTGGTTTTTATTTGTTTTAACGTGTTTTTTTTATTAAATAACGCTCTATAATAACATAATTTGCCACTAATTTGATTATTTTTCTAACGAACTCTAAAATAAATAATAAAAATTCTTATCTTTAAACGACTTCTTTTATTTATATTCATTGATGATTTACATTAATAATTAACCTGTTTACAGAAAAGAATACATGGTATTTGGCTATATAATATCCATGAAGATATCCAGATACAATTAGGAATTGGAGCAGAAAAGTTCATCCATGCCGTCATAGTTCCTGAAATCGAAAAGGATGTTATATTAGGAATCTTTTTCTTACTGCGCCATCTTCTTTCGAAGATTGGCGATCCAAATGGAAATTGTAGATTTAAAGCTGCTGCACGACAGATTTGTAGACGAAACCATCTCCTCAGGTCTTTTAGCCATGAATTCTGGCGTCTTCTAAATGATATTTTACCCTGCACTTTACCTTTCAAAATGATTTGGAGTAATTCATATCTTTCACCTCCCAACACATGACACCAGTATTGTATTTTTCTCTCTTTGATTATGCTGAGTAATTCTTTTTGTTTACCTATTCGCCAAGTACTTACGATTTGTAACTTTTTGTATCTATGGAAGTCTCAGCATTCATCTGTATATCTATATTTCCAAGGTATCTACTCTTTTTCTGTTTTAAAATCCATTATCCAACTTTTAGAGCCATGCAGCAAAACAGAGAAAACGTAACATCTGATCATTCAAATTCTGAGCTCTAGAATAAGGTCTGATCTTGTAAAAAATGTTTTCACGTTCATGAGCGTTTTCCTCGCTTGTTCAATTCTTGAACAAGCGAGAGTTACACTGGCTGTTGATATTTGCTCCCAAATATTCTTTGGAAGTTACTTGTTCTATTATTTGTTTCTTGGAATTTTAGTTTTGGAAACATTTAGACGTAAACCGAACATTTCGATATGACGAACTACCGCATTAATTATATTTATTACATTTTGTAAATAGTTCTTGCGCGTTGCTTGCTATTAGGACGGTATCATTAGTATATGATGTTGTCTATGCTGGTTCCATTAATCTTGATACCACCTTGAATCTCGTTTAATGCTTTTCTGAATATAGACTCCGAATACAGATTAAATACTAGCGATTAAATACTAAAGACGCAAGCTTATTTTCAGAATTTCGATCATCTTTTAATGGTTAATAGTCAAATGCTTTTTGATAATCAATAAAACGGGCATATATTTCTAGATTCATGTCTCTGCATCGTTGTGTTAAAATATTTAAGGCAAAAAGAGGTTCTCGTGTTCCCAATCCATTTCGAAATCCGAATTGAATTTCACTCATCTAAAACTCACACTTCTTGTGTGAAGGAATATTTGGAATATTAGGAATCGACGTTATAAATTTGCATGGATTTTAATCGGATTATAAGAATAAGGTAATTGAAGTTGGTAACAGGGAATTACAATAATATTTCTTCATCCACATAATGACAGCACTGTGCAAGTAGCTGCAAAAGAAGAAACATTTGTGTCTGCAAGAAGTAAAACGATTATGGTAGCGGGACCTACAGGGAACTGTAGAAGAAGGAACACCTGCTATGATGAAGCTTTGGAACTATTAGGAGGAGGTTGGCCAAGGTATCAAAATTGGAAAGGAATTGGTGACTTCGCCTAAATAAATACCTGTGAGACATAATAATTTTAATGATTACCCAGTGACTATCAACAAAGATACAAAACTAGGAACTAATAAACCTGTAACGTCCATAATCCGTCAGACAATAACCTCCGATAATTCCAACGACAAATTCGACCAAATGGTTGCAGTTACTTGCCTGTCCCTAAGTCAAGCTGAAAAAGAAAATTAAGGGAATTTCTTTGGACGTATCGTGATATTTTCGTAACGAAAGTAGGAAAGACGGAAAGAACCAGAAAATAAAGTAAAACGGGGTGATAGAACCTTCCATCAGCCCATGGATATCTCCTGTGGTCCAATCAAAAAGAAAAACAAAGGAGAGAACGACAAGGTTTTGTGTGGACTACCGTTTATTGAACAATATTACCGAAAAAGATAGTTATCCCCTGCCTTAAATCTACGACACGTTAGATATATTGGGTGGAAGTTAATTGTTTTCTACTTTGAAGTCTGGATACTAGCAGGTAGAAATGAATTCAGTAGATAAAGAGAAAAAAGCCTTCACCACAGGATATGGACTGTAGTAATTTAACGTTATGCCATTTGGATTCTGTAATGCTCCTTGCGACATTTAAGAGGGTTATGTAAAATGTGTTATCTTGGAAAACATGCCTGGTATATTTAAACGACATAATCGTCTTGTAAACACTTTTAAAGACCATCTGAAGAATTCAGAAAACGTTTTTAAACGACTAAAAGTTGCCCAATTGATGTTAAACCTCAAGGACATTTTTTTCTTGTTGACCGAAGAGACTACGGCACATGTTCGGTACCTATCGTGGTTGGTTTCTTCCTTAAAATTTTGAAATCACTGATTTTTTGCTATTAATTTGGATGTTGCGTTTTTACGTAAGCGAGTCTTTTGTCTGGAATTTGTATGTTTTACACCGGCTATACTGCATTTAATTTTTAATTGTGTTGCTGTCTCTGTGGTGGGTTTTTTGGTAATATTTCAAAAATGAAAATTTGATCTGTTCAAAATAGCGATACACGACATAATATATTAGCCTATTCAAAAATAAAACATATTAAATTATTTCGATAACAATATTTCATCGAGAAATATGCGTGATTTAAACGTAGTAAAAGCAAATTGTCATACTGCTTGTATGCTTAATTTTTATAAAGAATGAACTAAGGAAAAAATGTATCGCTAAGCATGTTAAAACAGTCAGAATTTTGTTGATTATCTTATTACTTTTTTAAATTCCCTTTAAACCAGATCTTTAAATTTTTCGTGTTTCTTTATTTTCTGAAAAGTACATCAGAAAATAGAGATTTTAAGGAACATTAACAAAACAATTTTATATTGAAAATTAGGATGCTTTTTTGAGAATAAATCAAAATAAGAGAAAACAATATTTTAAAACAAAAAATTACTAATTAGTATGTTTGGGAAATAAAAAGATAAGTTTTCAACAAATTCCATGCAAAAATTTGTTTTTTTGAAAGAAAAATAAAAAAACCAAAAACTCTGTTATTTAATTTTTTCGTAAATAATTTTGAGGTAATATAAAAAAAGTAAAAATACAAAAGTTTTGGATATTTGTAT
Organism: Diabrotica undecimpunctata; assembly: GCF_040954645.1. NCBI lineage: Eukaryota > Metazoa > Arthropoda > Insecta > Coleoptera > Chrysomelidae > Diabrotica > Diabrotica undecimpunctata. The sequence goes on from NC_092803.1 coordinate 192,837,457, forward strand.
TACCTACAACTTTGCTAGTAATATTATTTTCCATAGAAGTTGTAGTTTTGCCAGAAATCGTAATAAATCTTTTTTAATCCTTAAAACTCAAGATTTTAGTGAACAAGAAAGAATTATAATTAGTTATTTTATTACATACATGTTAATTTTAAATTTGTTACCTACTCAAAAACCAAAAAACATTTACTTATTACCCTTTAAAACCTATTGGTCTAACACGGGACTAGTGTGTGACGATATTTTACGAGTATAATAATCTACAAACATTGTATAATACGTATATTACATGTATTTAATTTTTTTTAGAAATATAGGAATAATAAGAATAATAGGAATTACTGTTTCCTTAGATGAGTCGTAAATTATTTTTCTTTAATTTTTGTTATATTTTTTCCTTTTACAATGGTTTTTATTTTGCTAATATTTCTTCTGCTCTCTTAGTCCTGGCCTATTTGATTTACGGATAATTATAAATTTTGCCTGAAAACTAGATTTACAGTTTTAGAATTTAGAGAGATAAAAATTAAATTTATATTTGTATTAAGAACTTCATTATATTTTTATAATATAAATTCTACCCCGTACAATACACCCGGCTTTGTTTAAATATCTGTTCTAACCAATACAGCATTTCTACCAATGTTCAATATTTATACAACATAAATGTGATCCTCTCTATTTTTGTTCCAGGTCGAGTCTCGCGGGATGCCGAATTTTTAAATCGAAACGTATCGAGTCCCTCACCTTCGTCATCTCCGTTGACCTACGAGTACTTCGGAAACGACATACGCTACACCGCCGATGGATATCCAGTCAAAGCGTTAGATAAATGTCAACAAGCAGTGATCATCTCGTCAGATCCAGCGGCGCATACATCATGCGAGCCTGGCAACTCTGGTAAAGGGGATGCTGGTGCGATTGCGGCCCCTTGTGGCCAGGAAGCTTAATCCCCAGTTTACATTAGTTCGAAAATGCGGACTGGGTTTTGACATAGTTTAAGTGATAATAACTTTTTAGGTACGAGTACATTCTGATGAAACCGAAGCTACAATAGTTAATGTAATAAATTTGTTAAAAATCATAATATAGCATTAACAAGAATAGCTCTAGTGCATTTTAGTGGTATATTTACTTGAGTTTTAGTTTTATTCAAATAGTATGTTGGGTAAATAGAGATTTACAGCAAACAGCAAGGATTTGCGATAATTCCATATAACTAACCGTAACTTTAGACTGCAAATAACGAAGCAGACATAAAGTGTGGTTACAATTCGTTATTTTTTCTCTTAAGTTCTGTTACTTATATCTGCAGTTTGTCTATAATTCTATGATAAGAAGATCAGAAGATTCTATGATTTTTTAAAGAGCACTTTTAGTTTTGCCTTGTTTGTACGATGTGATTGCAATGTATATTATTTTTACCCTGTTGCAGTTTTTAACTTTTTATATAACTTACCGTATGTCTTATTTCTTAGTTGTACATCCCTCTTTTTAAGCGTAATTTTGAACAGGAAGCCCACTGTCTTATAATAAAAAAGTATGTTGACCATCCAGGTCTGAATCCATATAGATTTTTATTTACTCAGAATATGGATTTAGACATGAATCTATACACTGCATAAGCTATGTTCTTCTTCCTCTTTTTCTTTAGCCTGTAATTGTCCACTGCTGGACATAGGCCTCTTCCATTTGCTTCCATTGATTTCTACTTTTGGCAATTCTCATCCGCTGCTTGCTCGCGACTTGTTTGATATCATCTGCCCACCTCTTCCGTGGTCTGCCTACTCCGCGCCTGTTCTCTCTTGGTCAGTTGAGCCTTGCTATACTTTCTACGACATCAGTAATCTTTGTTCTTTCACGAATGTCGATATTTCGAATCCTGTCTCTTAAACTAATCCCTAGCATGGCCCTTTCCATCGCTCTTTGGACTGAGCTGCTCTAGGGTTTTCTTTGTAAAAGCCATGGTGTCCAGTCCATATTATGTAGTTACAGGCAAGATACATTTGTCATAAACTCTACTTTTAGACACATTGACATAGCAAATAATATTTGCTATCTATGACATATCTATTAGTGTTTTTTCGGTCCTCCCTAATATCTATGATATCTATATATGACAAGCTTTTATCTCAATAATTACATTTAAATGTGTTTTATCCCCAAAATAATAGAACAAACTGACTTTTAATGCGCTGTCATTTTTAAATTCAAGCCGATTCTCTGTGTTGTATAGTGGTATATGGAATTCATATTACATATTTCAGGTATTTTATCTTCTTTCCATTATCATTGTTAATCCGTTATGGCTTTTCCGCCAAAGGTTTTCCATTCATCATACTCATCAGAGTAGTTTCCCAGTTTGCTTGCCTGCATGTTCTCTGTACTTAAGATTTTTTTTATTTATCTACTGCCTTCATTCTTGCAAGATGTCCCGCCATCCACATTTTTTTATAATACTTTAAATAAGGTCTTCTACTTCTGTTTTTTTTTTAGTAATTTTTAGGTTCATTAATCTCTTTTTTAAGCCTATTGCAAGACCGAATCTCTTTATTTTTTGCTATTTATCTCAATTTTAATATTTATATGTGGGTCGTCCATAAAGTTAAGAACGATTGCGCTTCAAGCGTTGCGCTGATCACCTACTACCGCGATTTCATGCGCACCAGTTACCTGTGTCTGTCGCATCGGTGTGAGCCTCGTTTTTAAGTCTTGTTACTGTGTCGTTACGCGGAACTAAAAGAATTCTGTGTAGAAAGAAATTTGGAAATGATGAGGAGCTCAAAGATGAAGTGATATCCAGATTCAGACATTTGACGATAGAAGACTACAACATCGGCAGAGAAAAACTGATTCCACGATACAATAAAGGCCCTCATAACCAAGGCAACTACATTAACAAATAGCCTAAGGTACTGTGGCTTTGTAAATACAATTTTGTGTTGATATCTTTTGCCTATCGTGCTTTAGTTTCTAGACGACCTTTTCAAAGTATATTTGTGAAAGATAATAGTTTTGTTCCCTATGTAAGGACCAGAAAAACACTAGTCGAGATTTTTTCTATTTAAATTTATTGGACCATTTGTTTGGAATATATCCCTAATATTGTTAAATACTGTTTATTCTAAGCTTCTCTCTTCTGAGCCTGATATACATGGTGTTACTAAATAAAAGCTTCAGTGGGTAATTTTTTAAAAAAATAAGGACAGCTTGCATAGAAACTTACGTCTACATATGCTACGTTTTTGAGATATAGGGTCTTGAAATTTTTTCGCAAATTGTCGATTTATTTATTGTTCTGAAAGCGGTTGAGATATTAGAAATTTTATATTTATAATTGGCACATTTATGAAAAATGGTTTTAATTTCTTTAAGAAAAAAAAAACGGTACGCCACCGAAATATTTAAAATAAAAATCACTTTTGAATTTTTGAATGTATACAAAAAATTTTTTTTGCTTATTTTTTATATGAGGCGTTTTTAAGCCTAAATAAAATATCTTAAGGCGTATTTTTTATTTCTTTAATACAATATTAAGAAGTTTCTAATATAACAACATTAAACCAGAAGAATAACAGAAAGTAATACTAATAAAGAAGATCCCTTAGATGGGACACAAGATTCAACTCTTGGCCTCATTGATTGTTTTATTTGCGCAAATATTCCTCGTGTTTTCTTTATTATGCAACAGCTGGCTATAATTCGATTGCTCAGATCATCAACCTTTTCGATGTGAGTGGAATAAACTAAGGACTTAAGAAAACCCCGAAAACAAAAATATAAAGGATTTAAATCGAGCAATCGGGCAGACCAATGTATTATACCTCCCTTACCAATCCAACGATTTAGACATACTGTGTCTAAGTGATTACATACATCAATGATAAAATGGGCTGGTACTCCATCATGCATAAACCATGTGTTCTGTACAGCTAAGTGTTGACTTAGCGGTACAGAAATTTCTTTAAAAAGAATAGATAACTCGTTCTGTGAGGAACTAAGGTAAAATCGCCTGTTATTGTGGGAGGAAAAAAGGACAGATTAAATGATCATCATTTTTGTGATCTAAGCCATATATTGGCAAAAAATAACAAAACAGTTTCAGAATTTTTTTAGTCTACTAGACAATGTATTGAAGAAATGAAAAATATACGTTAAGATGTTTAATTTTTTACATAAAAGTTGTTGCTTTGTGATAATGGGGTGTTTTTCGATGTTAAATTTTCTGTTAGTCCTGTTTTAGGTGACTTTTTCACCTCTTCAGGACGTGGTGTATGCTTTTGAGTAACGAGACACTGATTGTTTGGTTGGTCTCTGGTGATATTTGGTAGAGGTTGTTGCTATGATGCGAAAAAGGTCATCTTCAGAGGGTGGTCAGAGAAGAAAGGGTTTTGATGCATAAACGATTTTTTTTAGAATTATTTCTTTAATTGTGAATCAGTTGAATGTGAGTATTTTTTTTAAATTATTGACTAATATAAAATGTTGACTCTATATCCTCCCTACGGACAGGTATAGTTGTTTAAATGGGATCGGGAAACTATCGAGTAAGCTCCTGTTTCCAGGGTATGGACGTATTCATCAGAAAGTTCATTGCTGGTAGATGTCAGCAGTTTTATCGGTAGAAATGTGAGCTTTTATATTTGGTGAATACATTGCAGAAAGATGAGCAGACAGTTTTGAGTATGTTTTGGGCTCTAAAGTTTTGGCCTCTAATAGTTTGCAGTACATAACTTTTATACAGAGAGGTAATCCAGTCAAATATAGTTGGGACGTTTAATAGTTGGTGTATTAGGACGAAGGGGTACTAGTACTACTTGTAACGGTCGATTTATACCTTCGATGGTAGCGTGGTTTACTAACGTAGCATTTGGTTGAAGTATATACCTAAATAAACTAACATCCACTTTCTGTTTCTACTACAAGCGTCTGAAAGAAATAACTGGACTAACGACAACTATGGCATGTACGGGGAAAAGAGAAACGATTTTAAGAGACATGATGTACAATATGAATAACATCAGCGTTGGATAAAGATTAGTGGCAGTGGTGAGGTATGCAAATCCAAAACTTAATTAAAAATTTTTAAAATTGGTGAAGCAATTAGTAAATTTCTCCTGGCTACTGAAAAGCTGATGTCATTAGCATTTTAATGATGAGTGATTTTTTTAGAAACGTAGTAGAACAATGGCTTTTTTTTTAATATCGGTACGTTTAGTATATGTGGATGTTAGTAGAAGACAACTACTCGAGCTAATATACAACTAAATTACACTAGATATAACAAGGACCTATTTAATCTTACACATGGATTTGATGTAGTTTTCCAAAGGGATCTGACTTTATTGTTTAATAAAATGTAAAAATTTTAAATCATTGACATTTCAGAAATACTACAATTAATAATTTATACTGATTTATATTGATTAAAAATGTATTAACTTAATATTGAATGTCTAACATATGAATAGAGTATATGGCTGTATTTTAAATGTTCTATATTTATTATGTATTTACAGTGATGGTTCAATTAAAATTTATCTGTAATTTATTGAAGAGGTATAAACAGGACAATATAAGAAGAAAATGGTCGATTTAATTATTTTAGCGTACATTTACAATATTCCAGCGTCTTTACGTCAATAAAATTCTATCTCCTCTATATTTATGTTTAAATTTCTGTATTGCGTTGTTTAAATCGTTTTAATCCCAGTTTTTTTACTTTAATCGCTTTAAAATATTATTGGGAATGATAATTTAATTATGCGTATAATTTAAAAGGTCTAAATTTTTGTTTGTATAAAAACTAAGAAAAATTCAATGTTGTTTCTTCTTTTTGTTGTTATATCTCGGCTGCTATACATTTTAGAAAAAAATTGTAATGACAGAAAAGTTTTACAATTAAATTTTTTATAAGACAAAATTGATTTCAAATTGAAAAAATAATAATTACTATTGCAAAACTATCAAAAACAATTTAAAAAGGGCCAAAAAACAATAATTTACTTTTCTCAATAAATATTTCAGGTATTTAGTGGTCACATAAAATTTTTAAAATATACAAAAACACTACACGAAATTGCTAGAAGTTTCCTCCCTTTCGAGCAGGGAAGATGCATGTTATTTTTATGTTAAATCTTATAACATCGACCTAATGTCATTAATATTATATTACACAATGATTTACATGTAAGAAAAGGATTTTTGCATCTATTTACATTGCTAGTTTTAACAACTTATAATGCTTTTTCATTGATGATGGTCCAACTGGATCGAAAACGTTTTGAAGATTTGTATTCCTTTTGGAAAAGATTTTTAACTTATTTTAATAAATACTATACCATTATACCAAAGAAGTTCTTACTTATATGTAAGTTATTGTATTTGTTTATTAGCTTAAAAATTGTACAGTTGTTTAAAAAATCCATAGGTTCTCATAATCAAATGATTTTAATAATTCGACAGTCTGTTTTTGAATGCTCAAATAATATTTTATATTTAAAAAAAATTTCATGTACTTAAAACAATTTTTGTCAGTTTTGCATAAGTGTAAATTAAATTTTTTTTCAAACATTTAGTTTGCAAAATTATTTTGCAAATACTACTTAATTAATTGTGTTGAAAATTTGTCTAATGTTATTTTGTATTATAAGAATTTACAGGGTGAATTTTGAAAATTATATGTAGCTCCTAATTACCTAAAAAAATATTGAAAAAACAATTAGTTGTGACCCCTTTTAAATTGTGTTTGCCAGTTCTGCAATAATATTTATTATTTTTTTTATTTGAAACCAATTTCGCCTTATAAAAAATTTAAATGTAAAACTTTTTTGTCGTCACAATTTTTTTTAATGTATAAATGCCGAGATATAGCAACAAAAAGGAGACGAAACATTGAATTTTTCTGATTTTTTTCATAAATTGTTTAATAAAAAATTTAGCCCACCTTTAGAAGATCGCGCATAGTTATATTATCTTTATTTATATTTCAAAGCGAATAAAGCAAATAACTAGAAAAACGACTCGCCCAAGTGAGGGTGTTTTAGAATAGATACCGCCTGGAGTAATAGTCTTAGGCCTGTTTTGGCCATCGTTCGTCTTTCGATATCATAAATCACGTCTATTGCGTGCCCATATCATAAAAGTTGTTTGGATTTTATTATATATACGGTAAGTACTATAAATCCTTCATGTATTTCTTATTGCTTCATTTGGGTTCACTTTCTTCTTAGATAGTCCATTTCTACCATCAGTTTTTTCTTGTCTTTTTTCGTCATTTGCCAATATTCAGATCCGTGTATGTCAAGACTAATTCTATAACATAGGTTTGTAGGTTGTCATTTTCGTTGGTAAATTAATTTTAGGAGACCAGTGTAATAAGTTTACTTGCATCGTTTTAAGGTTCCTTTCTTCTCTATTAGTGTCCCTCTATTTTCTATATTCTATATATTTCTATCTATTAGCTATTTAAACTCTTCTTATTTTTTATATCTTTATTCCAGAGTTGTGGCTCTCTTTCTTCGTCCTTTATTCTAAGATATTTCGTTTTGGTAATGTTAATGGTGAGTCCCCAAATTAGAGATGAAAAACAGCCTTGCCTCAAGCCTTTGGTGACAGAAAATTCTTCTAAAATTTTCCTTTTCATTTTAATGGCACTTTTTGCATTTAGCTACATGTTCGCTATAGCGTTAATAAGTGTATTACTTAGGCCTACCTTCGTTAATATCTCAAACAATATTTTTAAGGTTACTGTATCATAGGCCTTCTCTAAGTCAATCTGGCTGCTCTTTTCTCTATAATTTGTTGTATTATAAATATATTATCAACGCAAGACCTGCAAAGAATCCACTCTGATTTTCTTTTTCCTCATATTGGTCTTCGATTCGTTCTCTTATCAATAGGTCGTAAAACCTCCCCAATGAGCTAATAACGCTTCTACCTCTGTAATTTTTGTATTTATTTTAATATTCTTTTTTGTGGATAGAGCTTATACACGCCAAGTGATTGGTAGATTCGGTGACTTACCCGTTTTTTATTACTTTTAAGGTTTGTTATATCTCGTCCCGACTGATTGATTTTTCTTTTAGATCTCTATTGGATTTTGAAGTCTATTGGATCTGTTCTGACTATTTGTAATTTATTTCTCAATGCGGTGTTGCTTTTGTTAATAGGTATTTGTAATATTTTTTCCACTCTAACGTATTTATGTGATTTAATCTCCCTGTTCCATTCTGATATTGTCTGAGGTTTGCTATAAAATTTTATGTTTCAGATAGTTACGTTCTGTTTATTTCTTTACATTTGTTGCTCAACGTTTCGTTTTTTCTTATGATCGCAGTTTTTTTAACTTCACTGTTCTAGTAAGTGTATGCTCTGCAGTCTCGTGGATGCACTTGTTGCTATCTACGAGAATATTTGTATTCTAGGGCAAAAGTTATTGTCAGATCCCTGAAAGTTACTAATAATATTATCATTCCATAATATTTTATAAATTTTGTAAAAAAATTAATACTTTGTGTATGTTAGGATACAAATTTTAAGATAACACAATAAGAAAATAGACATTTTTGTGTATTCTTAATAGACACTTATGTAAATAAAAAAATATTTTAAATAAAAAATCTTGTAAACATGGAACTTAAATGTAAAGCCTATTGAATTTTTTGTTAATCGTGTACGAGGAATAACTTTTAGTTATTTTATAAATATATTCAACTACAATATAAGTTTCTGGTTAATGTAACAGAGAAAAAGCAAAAATTTTCTTTATTTCTTAAATTGTTAGTTTGACTAATTCTCTTTTTAAGGATATAGCAATCTGACATCTGGAACCTGGAAGAGTATTAGAAAAGGACGAATAGAATATAGTATGTAATGAAAGAGAAATCAGAGCATTGTTTATAATGCTGATAGGAATGTAAAGATCTATTTCGCTGATCTTCTTCATCTCATTTGTTGGATCTTTTACTCTAAGTGACTATTGGCCACATTTACTATTTTCCCTACTTTTGCCGGTCTTGTAGAACAATCCTCAAATGGTACGACACCATCTTACGTAGATCAATTGTGTCTTTGTCTTCAATCTCTTGTTAGATTGTACGAGTATCTACAAGGCTCAAAGATTGTTTGAAAGATATTCCTTTCTAACACTAGTAATTTTGTTGTTTTAGGCTTGCTCAGTGTCCAAGTGTCACTCACTTCAGCTGTCTTTAAGAGCAATTTTAATTTAACAGCGTCGCTAAGGAGTAATACAATCTATTTTCAGACATAATTCTAGCTGCTACATATTTTTGATAATTATTTGTGGTTGTTACCACTGCTCTCAAGTATTTGAATTCTTTGACAACTTTGTAATTGTTTCATTTTTCAAAATTGTTGTTTTGCCTTCTTTGTCTTGGATTTTTGAGCTACGATCATGTACTTGACCTTATCTTTTTGGATCCTAAAGCCAATTTCTCTGTACTTGCTTTCAATAAGCGTAAAATCTTCTTTCGATTCTCTGATAGATTGTACAATTCTGTTAACCTCATGAGCAAAAGGTAATAGTACCTTTGCTCCCTAGGGAAGCAGTTGTTAATTCTGGTTACGATTTTTTAACTGCGTATCTTCTTCACTTTTATTTAACGTATCGCACTCTCCAATCGGGCCAATAGCAACGGAGATATAGTGTAGTTCCGTTTTGGCAATGCCGCCATGTTTGCTTTTTTTTGTCTTAACATATTTGCTATCCCCCTTTTTTCCAAGGATGTATCATACCTCACGACCTGACAAGCTTTTTTGTCTTCAATTCTCCGTTCGGCTCGCGGAGATAAGAATACGTCCGAGAATACGGCTCTTGTATTTGTATAGCTTGAGAGTAAATTTAACCTTCCCATAGTATGTTACAGTAATTTTAGCAGGAACTCTCCTAATATGCTAAAGATTCGCTTGTAGGACCCTGATTGGGGTTATTATGACTTATTTGGGACAGTGAAAGAGTCTGCAATCGGGGTTGCCTATCTAGTAATTCTTATTATATTTTTATTTGTAAACTTACAAGAGTACCTCATCGTTGAAGCTTTCTATAAACAAAGCACATACTAAAGGCTAGATCTACCTTCAACTGGATGGTGGCCTTCTTCAAGAGCCACAACCTCTATCTTGGTGTAAAAGTAACTGCTGCGATGCTACATCTACTTTTAAGATCCCGTAGACCAACCAAGTCACAAATGAGAATGTCCTCAGAGGAATGAAGAGGAGCTAAAAGATACTGACCATGATAAAATCTCCAAAGCTACAATACCTTAATATATTACGAGAAGTGAATCAAAGAATTTTGCAAAGAAAATAATTGGAAAGCGAGATTCAGGAAGAAAAAGAATATCCTGGTTGAAAAACCTTAGAACCTGATTTAACACAACATTTATAAAGCTTTTCCGTAGTGCTGCAGATTAGATAAACGTTGCCATAATGCTCACGGAACATTCGTTACGGATAGGCACATCAAGAAGAAAAATAGACCAGAGAAAAAATTTCAAATGTTCATAAGTCCTAGATGGGAAAATAATTATTTGTAATGAAAAGAAACACTTTTTTATATAACAATAGCTGTCTAGTATCGGCCATAAGGATTAACATTAGGCTCTTAGTTTTTGCCTATCCTAAATGGGACTAATATTTGGAATGAAAGGTGTAGAGCGGTCGCTTAAGTTCACTTGGTAGAAAGAAGCCAGCAATATCTGGAAGAAAACACCGGAAATATAAACTTCCTGTCCAAGTTAGACTGTTATCAGTTAAAGTGAAAATGGCAGATTTGTGAGCAAGCTAAGAGTAATTCTACATATCGTTATTATTTTAAATTGACTTAGTCATTGGTCGGACAAAAGTTATCAGGTTTCCGAGTCTTGCCTTGCTCTAGTATCGTCGATCTAGTATATGGGTCAGATCAAACCCTGTTTAAGACTCCGGCTAACTGATTAGATGTCTGCTGTTGTTCAGCTCAACATTATATCTCAGCTAGTATCCAAGTTAAGAAGCCGTTCTGTGAGAATAAACAAGGGCCCCCTTGGTGCAGTCGAAACTATGACTCTCTTGAGGTTCTTTTTCTTATAGTTATAAAACAAATAAGAAGAGGAGGTGGACTATATCTCAAGGTAGATGTTCTGAACTGATTAGGTAGATGGTATGACAAATCATCTACGTCTCTTCCATGTCTAATACCACTTCCAACGTTTTTCTCTCATACGTTGGCCTGAATTTCTCAAAGCCATTTCTTCATCAATATAGTGATGTATCATTTTTTAAGGTTCAGTTCTTCATCTTTCTTCTTTCTGTAAGAATCCATGTTTATATCCTTTGAGAACATATTTATTTGGTAATTATTTTTAAGTGTTTTAGCAATGCTTTCATTTCTATTCTATATCTACTCATTATTTATATCTTTCATAGTTTCATTCAATTATATATTTATTCGTTTTGGATCCTTTTAAGTGCCAGCATGAATTTATATCAATGTCATTTTTTCTCGTTGTTTATTTTTGTCAATAATGCCACAATAGTGTTTTAACGCTATGAAGACAAACGATGTATTATTAAACATTTTTGGTTTTTATTGGTATACTTATTGAAATGTGTTCCATGGTTGCAGGAGATTATTTAAAAATGTATACTTTAAAATATAGGTCTCTAAAAATACATTTTTATTGCCTTAATATTAATATTTTTTAATTATTTGTTAATAGTCTAATATTGTTTTTATCAAATATAGCAGATTTTATATAAAACAAATTTTAAATTTAACTCACGATACCCACTTCTGGGAAAAATAGAAAATAATTGTTTTTTATTGCTTTTATTAGATCCATTAAGTTTTATTAAGAAATATATTTTGATCCACGTGAATATTGATGTCAATGGTCATTTTTATCAAGGCACCAAATTTATTTATAAAAAATCTGACATAATGAATAAAATAATATCACTAATAAATTATGTGTATTGGTATATTTATTGTTATAATATTGTTCAATACATTTTGTGTTTATCCCTAATCAAATTAACTATTAAGTTTTTTTTTCGTTGTTTCCTTTTTGTGTAGAATAAATATTTATTTAGTATTTAATAAGTGGATCAAATATATATTTAAATAAATGTAATTAATGTATATAATGTTTATTTCTGGTGTTTAACACATAATATGTATAAGTAGAGAACGATTCTTTTATAAAAAATATATGATTATAAGTATATTTGTTGTTTCATCCTCTTCTTCTGGTTATCCCATATTCATCTACTCCTGGGGAGAGACGGAAGGAGCCTTCTCGTAGATAATGATGTAACTAGATCACTTTTGGGTATCCACTTCCAAATTTGGCTTTGTTATTCAATCATTTCAATCTCCAGAAACATCAACAAGCATAGAAATGCCTAGCGTAGTAGCGAAAGATCAACCAGGCACTTTTTAGACCCAATCCTAATAATTATATCTGTGAATATAGAAGGTATTTCATCTTGTAAAGATCAGATGTGCGAAGAAAATGTCGGTAAAATGCAATTTGGACTCCTCAATTCTATGGGTACACGTGAAGCACTTTTCACCTTACAAGTCCTACTTCATAGATGCCGCGATGTCAGTTGTGATGTCTATATTTGTTTTATTGACTACGCCCAGGCATTTGACCGTTGTCAGCACCAGACGATGGTCGCCGCCCTACAAAGAGTAGGATTGGATGAGAAGGACATTCGGATCATCATGAATTTATACTGGATACAGCGTGCTCAAGCCAAGGTCGAAGACCAGCTGACCGACTAAGTGAAGATCATGCGAGGAGTAAGGCAAGGCTGTGTGCTCTCGCCGACTCTTTTCAATATATACTCTAAGGAAATTTTTACTCAAGCCCTCACAAACCTAGAGATGGGAATCCGAGTGAACGGTAAATACATCAATAATATCTGCTACGCCGACACTGTATTACTAGCAACCAGCCTAAATGATCTACAAGCCTTACTAGACCGAGTGAGAACTGTGACCATACGGACTAGACCTTAATATTAATAAAACTAAATTCATGGTTGTCAGCCGTGAAAATTTAAATCCTGGGGCACTAATGGCAGGTAGCGAAGAGATCCAGAGAGTCGACAGATTCACTTAACTCGGAACTAGCCTCAACTCACAATGAGACTTTGCTGAAGAGATTAGATCCAGAATGAAATGCCACGGTCTACATTTATCAAATAAATCCTTGCTTTGCTGCAGTGATCTCAGTTTGGGAACCAAGATGTGGATAGTGAGGTGCTACATTCTTTCAGTGTTATTATATGGAGTTAAAGCCTGGACACTGACGCAAGTCACAGAAAAGCGGATTGAAGCCTTCGAGATGTGGATATACAGGAGGATACTAAAAATATTGTATGTGGACTATGTCACCAACGTTGAGGTCCTACAGCGCATGACAAAAGAAAAAGAAAAGCGTAATTTAGTAAAACAACGTAAGCTTGAGTACCTCGGCCACGGGATGCCGTCGTATCTCGTGGTTGAAAAGCCTCCGACAATGGTTTGGGATGACCTCCGCGGAGCTGTTTCGCAGAGCAGTCAACAAAACCATGATAGCCTTGATGATCGCCAACAACCGGACCGGATAAGGCACTAAAGAAGGAGAAGAAAGAACCGATGCTACCTAATCTATTTCGAACGACTAAATAATATGCATACAACAAACTCACAGGCAATCGCTAACGACGGAGAATTCAAGATATAAATTTAATTACAGAAAGAGCATATGCGCAATATGGAATAGCATTTGTTGTTGAACCGGACATTCAAGTATGCGTAGTGGCCTACAAGGAGGTAAATAACTTAAAAACCCTCACGCTGAAACTGAAATAGTGCATAATAACTTTAATATACAAAACTATAAAAACTAACCTTGTATATCTCTTTTCAAAACCTAAATGAGCAAAACTTATCTGTTATTATAGGTGATTTGAATAGTGACAGCCATGTCATATCTCATAAGTCACTTATTTATGACAGTAAGCTAATCCCATCCAACAGGAGAAGATGACAAAGTAGATATAACCCAGACTTTTTTTTGTCAGTAATAATAAAGCACATTAAGCACATAATAATACCGACCTATAATATGCTAAATACAGTTAGCCAGCTGACGATGCTGGTTGTTGGACGAAAAAGTCACACATGTAAGGCCTGTTTCATAGAAATACGAATAATTTGTGAAAGCTGCTAAAACGTGTTCTCAGGAAAGTATCCCTTGGGGATGAAGAATTAGCTGTGTAGCAGATTTAATTCCAGAATATGCTGCGCAACTGGAGGAATGTTACAGACTCTTTAAAAATAACCCATTTGGCGTTGCGATTTTCGCCACAGGACAACAACTAATTCCAAACACAGACACCAATAGACATAGAAAGAAGAGGAATGAATAACATTAGTGAAGGACCTGGACAGGAGGAGAAATAGCCAGAAGCCTGTTCAATATTGAGGCGTTTGGCCTACGTTCTCACAAAAACCGCTAGACATGTCAACGTGAAAGCTGACCAGATTGCTCACCAACTGCTTAAAAGTAAGGGAGACTTAAGAGCTGTCAAGATCCTTTGACAGCCCTTATGTAATAAGAATGGAAAAATAAAGAAATTTGGCACATTAACAAGGAAATTTTTAGCAAAACGGAATAAAGTGCTCTAAATCTGACAAACTGCCAAAAATCTAGAGAAAAGCCAATGAAAACCTAGGAAAATTTTTAAAACCTAAGAAAAACAGATATTACTGTTAATATTACTGTTGTGTCGTCCCATTTTAAATAGCTAGAGGCCCTTCTTGTTGTTTTGTTTGCCCATTTGTCCAGGAGGTTCATGTAAGTACTTTCTTTTTGTTTCATTTTTGTAGTTGCCCCAATCCAACGCCCTTGCCATTCACTTATCCATGACCCAGTTTCTCCAAATAAACCCTGAGCGCCGTTCGCATAAGTTTCGTTTATTTTGCTTGCCCTAACTCTGCCCCAACAATTTCTGTCCCCAATTGTCAACCCCCGTAAGTTATACCCTATGTGGTAGGCAAAATATTCGTTACGGTCTTATTCACTTCCTTGCCTTGGATGGGTGTTACAGGAGACGGATTAACTTCCATGATAAAAAATTAATACTTTTTTGTATATAAAACTAATTTCTGGACACAAATATGGTTTAGGAAAAGCACAAAAGCAATGTAACGACTGTTAAAACTAAAACAAATTTTAATAGCACGATGTAACGGCAAATCTATTCATGTGTTGACCACGTGCGAGCCCTACGTGGTTCTTATTGGCCGCAGCGGAGATTGCCGTGTTTGGTATGCACTCAGCTATGGAGATTGACGCTTTTGATCTTGATGAACATGAACTTTTCACTGTGATTTGTATAAAGTTAGGACCACTTTTCGTTCTTACAAATAGTTTTATCTAACAGATAATAAAAAACGCAACAGATGGCGTCCCTAACTCATAACAAGAAAGAGTGGAGATTGACGCCTTTTGATTGATTTTATACTCCCTTCATATGTCATCTCTTTTTCAATATATTTTTTTTATTTTTCCATAAAGCCTAAAGGGTGAATTTCTGACCCCTAGCCTTCTGTAATTTAAACACATTTTTCTATCTCCTTTTTTGTTGATATTGTTAATATGTGATTTTGTCAACTTCGGTGGTAATGTCTTTAATAAAATAAAGTGAAAAAAAAAAACGCTACGAATTCCCGTAATACTATAAATTTAATTGTAAATAATGTACATATGAATAATATTGTGACATTATTCACGATATTTTTATCATTAGGCTTTAAAAAAATGTATGATCAATATTATCATAAATGAAATTACTTGTAATACTTTTGACGGGTGAAAATCAACCCAAAAAGATATTCCAAAAAGCAGAAAAGAAACAAAGAAACACAACAAAAGTCACAAAAAGAGATTAAGAACATTTAAGACCAATACGCCAATCACACCTTTTTCTTGTTTTAATTAATTATGCTTTGAACAAATTTTAAACTAAAGGTAAAATCAGCCTTTGTCGCTGCGAAATGCTGCAGGTAATTTCCCAATTCCGGAAAATTTGCTTAAATTATTAACGAAATTCATGAATAAATCAGACTTATCAAAAAAATCTCTGTTTAAACTCTTCTGACAATTCTAATGACAAAAACAAAATTTAAATAGACCTCCAATTCAAAAGCAAATGAAAAACCTTTCTTTCAGGTCACAGGGGATAAACGTAAGCCCTAATTTACTTAATTTTCTAGATAAACAGAACGTGTTGAGGGAGGCAGGATAGCAGATTTTTCAGAATTAAAATTTTCCAGCATCTGAAGGCGACAGGAATAAATACCTGTCCGTATAATTGAATTTGATTCAAATACAGGAAAGAACGATTACTGAATGTATAAAATAAATGTGACCATGTAGTTTTAGATATATCATTTAAAAGTACATATTTATTGTGTACACATAAATTTTGTGATCATGTGAAAAACTTTCTTATTGTAAATTTTAGAAACAACGGTTATTTTTGTTACAAACAAATCTGCGTGGTTTGTCATTTACAATTCAACCAAAAGGTATAAAATTTTATACAATTTACTCCAGTGGTCACAGACGAAAATGCTACTGAATCTCTAAAAATTATACAAACAAGCTGAATTTTTCTAAGAATGTTAATTTTAAGATGTAAAAAATTTTACCACTTTTACGCCTGGGCTATCCTCTAAAAGGGATCTCTATCCTTTTAAAGGGGGGAAAAGAAAATAAATTGATTTACCCTTTTTACCAAGAATCTATACGTCATACAAAAAAATGTTTTAAATAAAAAATGTAGCTAACATAATTCTTACCAAAAAGGTTTATTAGCATTTTTTGTGTAAAATAAACCGTTCTCTCAGAAACAACGCTTAAAGCGATCGGCAATTTTGAATGTCACATGCGAAATCAATAAAATTTATAAAAATTTTATCAGCTCGACGGTAAAAATTTATTATTCTATTGATCTGAGTGTTCTATCGACAAAAGTCAAGATGCGTTTTTACGAGATCGGGGCAGCACTGTCCGTTTTTTTTTCTCTCCTCTCGAGTTGTGGTATCATTAAACCTAAGAGCACTCATCATCATCATCATCATCATCAATGGCGCTACAACTCTTCGTGAGCCTTTGCCACGTTTATTATTGCCTGTTTCGCATGTTTGTCGGTCCTGTGCCAGTAATTCCCATTGTCACACTCCCATTTTCTCTAGATCTTCTTTGACTGCATCTTTCCACCTTTTTATAGGCCGCCCTACAGACCTTCGTCCCTCTGGCCTTTCTCAGAACACATTATTTATAAGGCGATTGTCGTTACTGCGTATCACATGCCCTGCCCATCTGAGTCTATTGGCCTTTATATATCTGACTAGATTTTCTTTTTCGAATAGGGACTCTAGCTCGTTATTGTATCTGCCCCTCCATTCGTTTGTCACGCTGTCTCTGCAAGGGCCATATATCATTTGAAGAATTTTACGTTCCCACACCAGCAATTTATTTATTTCTCTTTTTGTTAGCGTCCATGTCTCGCTTTCATACGCGACTACTGGTCGTATTATGGTCTTATATATCCGGATTTTTGTATCTCGTGAAAGAAGTTTTGACTTCATTAGATGTTTCATTGCAAAGAAAGATCTGTTTCCTGCCATTATTCTCGTTTCAACTTCTCGCTCTAATTTGTTGTCATTTGTGATTGTTGCTCCTAGATATTTAAATTCTTTAACCACTTCGAAGTTGTGATCATTTATAGTAATGTTTTGCCTTATTCGCCGTTGTTCTTGTTTTGAGACGACCATGTATTTTGTTTTGTTTTCATTTATTTTTAGACCAATGTTTAATGCAGCTTCTTCAAAGCTCGAGAAAATATCCTTAATTTCTAATGTTGATTGTGCTACTGCGTCTACGTTATCGGCAAAGGCGAGTATGATTTTTGCTCCTCGAGCAGTTATGTCTGGTTTGATTTTTGGATATATTTTTCGCATGACATATTCTAAGGCCAGGTTAAACAACAACGGGGACAACGGATCTCCCTGTCTCAGTCCAGAATTTACGCAGAAAGCATTTGATATTTTCCCCCCTATTCTAACTTGTGCAAAAGACTTACTTACACACATTTGTGTTATCGCAGCTAGTTTCTTGGGGACGCCGAGCTCGATCATTGCCTTCCATAATGTTGCACGATTAATTGAATCATAAGCCTGTTTAAAGTCTATAAAAATCTGATGCACGTCGTGATTATATTCCCAATACTTTTCAAGCATTTGTTTTATTGTAAATATTTGATCAATAGTCGATCTGCCAGGCCTGAAACCACACTGGTAGTCACCAACTATTTCTTCGGCGTATGGTACTAATCTTTTTAATAATATCGAAGCCAATATTTTATATGTAGTGTTGATTAGTGAGATTCCTCTGTAATTCATGCATGATTCCTTTTTTCCTTTCTTGTGTATTGGTACAATAATACTACCACACCATTCTTTCGGCATTATTTCTTGTTGCCAGGCCATTTCTATTAATTGATGTATTTCTATGTAATTTCTTCCATGCTTGGTGGGGGTATTTCTAATTCGACCGTTTGATACTCATGTTCTTCATTGCTTCCACCATTTTCATTGTTTTTATCAGTGAAATTTTGGATATTTAGGAGCTCTTTCAAAATATTCAGCCCATCTTTCTATTATTTTGTTTTCGGCAGCCAGCATTTCTCCATTTTTATCTCTTACGAAGTTGGGTGTGCTTATGTACGAGCCTCTCTTATGTTGTCTTACTTCTCTGTCGAAATTTTTATTTTTATTTCGTCTGTGTTCTCCTTCTACTTTTTCAATTTGTTGCTGTAGATATTGTCTCTTTTTTTCTAGCTGCAGCTCTCTCCCTGTGGAATCGTATACGTTTTTATTCTGATGGATTCGACAGATAATCAATTCTTCTTTTGTTTGCTTCTTTTAGAGTTCTTTTACATTCGTCGTCGAACCACTTTTCTTTTTTGTTTTTTTCATTTTCATTTAAGAGCACTCACTAATATTTTAAAGTACTTAACGGACATAATTGATCTAAAAATAGGTCTTTCAGGTAGTCCCTTTGAAGACATCTAGCCGGTAAAACCATAGCACTTTTAAATACCGACTTGTATCTTATAGTTACAGAATATATGCTAATAGAGGTTGCGCGTTACGTCCAGCTGGTTCCTAAAAAAACTGATACGACTGTTAAAGCGTATTTTGTAGAAAATTGAGCAGTGCATTTTAAAAAATAAATAGGTACTTATTATTTACATTTACATTTTATATATACATACATTTTTATTACATTTACCAGAGCTGTTAGGATAGTGTTAATAATAACCGGTTAATTTAAATATAAAGGCAATATTAATCATATTGACCAACTGCTAAGGATATTATTAATACAGACTGGACTTATCACATTGACCGTAACATATATACCACTGTTTTATGATATTTAAAGTGTTTAGTGAATAGTTCTAACTCTATTTGAAATTGTACGTTCTGAACATATAATATTGTTCTGAAGCTATTTTCTTGTGGCATTTTAAATTAATTTATATTTAAATGGAAATAAGCCACAATTAAAGGTTAAAATACGTTTATTGACGTTTCAATTCCGAAGTGGAAATTGAAACGTCAATAAACGTATTTTAACCTTTAATTGTGGCTTATTCCCATTTAAATATAAATTAACTGAACATATAAATTTTATTGCAATATTCATTTTTTTAAAACCTGTTTTCGGCTCTTGACATCGTAATTATTTACTAAGTAGTCAAAGAGTGACTCTTTTGTTTTACTGTTTTATATTAAATGCAAACTAAATTATTAGTATTACAAATTTAGTAACAAAATGGAAATGTAAATCACTAAATTTTCATTTTTGCCAAACCGATTTTAATTTAGGCTGCTGCAGTATCCACAATAAATTTGTCTGCTTGTGTCGTTTTCATAAATACCGCATGGTCATTCAATAAAACCTACAAAAAAGCATTTATCGGATGCGGAAAGGCGCCATGGGAATTTGCGGATTCAAAAAGTTGTGCGGTTCAATGAATGGCAGAACAACAAGGAGTGATTGCTACGGGTAACTTTTTCACAATTCACAATGATTGCCCTTTTATCTTCGGGAAACTACACATCCAAATTTATTTTCTTGTTTTGCTGATTCAATCTGAGAGGAAAACGAAAAAGAATACATTATTTATGCGATACAACGGCTGCAAGAAACATTGATGAGGATATATACGTTTTAACAATAAAGGATATAAAGAACCCGTAATATACTTTATGGAATAAATAAAAGCAGTTTATAGTTTAGCCACATATGGCCTTTTGTCAAAAAAATTTTATTATTCAGACGTCTTTATTGATCTAAAAGGACTATGAAAATGTTCCTTTAATAACTATTTGAACAGTATTTGTTATTGGGAGGAAGAGTAAATCTATCATAAAAATATAAAGGAAGTGCTCTAGAGTCAGATGATTCTATAAATTCAGTGCGGTTTTCCGATGTTCTCGGTCAAAGAATGAAAAATAATACGCAGACGATTATATTAGTGTTTAAAATATTTATGTATTAGTAGCTCAAAATAAGTAAACTTACACTTAATTTTACAAAACGAGGACTAACGTGCTAAGGACCTCTTCCTTATTTATAATACATAAACAACATTAACCCTTGCCGCACAAAATATGTTCCTTTTATAAATGAATCAAAATTTTGCATTATATATAGATTGATATATAATAGTAGTGATATAACAGAAATATCAGTAAATTTGTTTTTAATTATTTTTAAAAAGATATCTTTTATCAATCAATTCCTATCAATGCCTTTAAAGGGAGAAGTCATATCCGAACCTAAGCTATCTTTTAAATAACCATAAATCCTTACCCATCCTAGCTAATCCCTAGGCGTAAACCTAACTCGAAAGAAAAATCATTGAAAAAAGCAACCAGAGACCACCCCAATTATTTTTTCCGACTACAATTAACATGGAACTCAACAGCCAAGAACATACTGCTGATCATGGTTGTCAGAAGCTAAGATCCGGCAGAGGAGGACATACAATATCAGACTATAGAGACCCCCTGGTTGATATCTCACAAAATTCTTACAGTTTTATGACAACATCCCTAAATATTTTCGAGAACAGAGTTATGCCCCGAAACAGGAATGATGTTATTACGACGACTAGTGTGAGAAAGAAGACAACAAATTTATGGAAAACGAGAAATATACTTCGCATCGGTATTTAAAACGTAAAGTATCTAAACACAAGAGAGCAGAAAATTATAAAAGAGGTTGTAGAAAAAAATACATCGGTTTGTCTGTCCTACGTATGTACGTGGGCAACTAAAACAAGGTATCTCGTAGACACCATGATCTTCATTGGGGATTTGGACGAATCCATAACCGTATTTACAAACATTCTCTATCAGTCAAACATTCCGATACCACTTCAGCCCTAGCCCAACATCATATTCAGACAGCCCACAAAATAGATTTCGAAAAAGCAAAAACCTCCCATCCGCTCATTAAAAGCGAGAATCATTCGTAAAGCTATCGAAATCGAAAAACGGCCCAACAGCTTGAACACGCGCGATGACACGAAACGATTGCCGGCAACATGGCGACCCCTGCTTCAGCCACCTCCCGACCACACCACTCAGGCCACGTCAGTTCAAAACGCGTCAGCACATACCGTTCCCGCGCATACAGCGAGTATAAAAGCAGCCACACAGGGTAAGACCGGTTGTCCTCGACACTGAGGAGTAGGCAGATTGAGACCTCAGTGCCGAGAGACAGTTCTTGCAATATAGAACACGATACTGGTACGTCTCGAGTGAGGGGAGTAGGCAGATTGAGACCCCGAACTCGAACCGAACCGTATCACTCTTGATAATGGCTCCAAAATGGGTGCCGAAACGTCTTGTTTTAAATTCTCAACGCGGTTCTTCCCGAGAACTCAGTAATTTTCATTTATCTGACCGCGGAAACTTATCCGAATATGAAGTATATTCGTAGTGAAAGATCATCTACAGATGCAATATTCGTTATAAGGCAAATCACTCAGAAATCACTAGAGTATAATAATGGACCAGCATTTCTGTGTCTATTTGACATTAAGAAAGCATTTGACAGAGTAAGACTCAAAGATGTAATCCATCTTCTGTATAATAGAGGAGCTCCCTAAAATAGATGGACAACTTACAGAACCTAAAGCAATAGACAGCGGAATAAGACAAGGGGATTCATTGAGCCCCATGCTCTTTAATTTGACCATGGATAAAATCATCAAGACCTTTAACAAAGAAAGAGGATACATAATGGGAAACAAAGAAATCAAAATACTCTGTTACGCGGACGACGCAATATTGATAGCCCAAGATAAAGATAGTCTGCAAAGACTGGTCCACACATTTAACATGAGAGCAAAAGAATTTAATATGACAATCTTATCTCATAAAGCTAAAAAAATAGTAGTCAGCAAAGAACCAACCAGATGTAAAATAGAAATTGATGGTATTAGTATTGAACAAGTAATGGAAATAAAATACCTGGGAATTACACTGTCTAGCTATGGAGACGTGGACAAAGAAGTAGGAGATCAAGTACAAAAAGCAGATAGACTGGCAGAATGCCTTATGAACAGTATATGGCGAAGCAGACACATTAACACTGAGATGAAATCTCAGATTAAATAAAAAAAGAATGTAATAACCACACAAGCAAAATGGAGGAGACACGTGTCATAACAATAGCAAGAGATAAGTCACCAATCGGCAGAAGAAGTATCAGACGACCGCACAAAAGATGGAGTGACGCCTTTTATAGAGGCATTAATCCGCCAGTGAACAAGCAGAATTGCTTATAAAGAGAAAGGAAAGGAAGAAAAATAGTTAGAATATTTACAATGATCATTAAAAAATGTTCCGAATACTATAGACAGACAAAAAAGATCTCCTAAGGAAAAAAATACGCAATCCCTCAACTAATTATCGAACGAAAGATTTAGGACAAGAGAGAAGTAGGTCGCAAACAAATATCGTTCCTACGAAATATAAAGAACTGGACAGTAAAGTATAGGGGTACGGCACTATAAGAAGAAGAAGAAGAAGTGTTAAATAAAATTAAAATTCGTAGACCGCTCGAAAGGCATATTTGAAATATTTGGATCCATATTTTTAGCAAGACACATACCAGTTATTTTTATCAAAATATTCTTACTTATACTTGAAGGTTTAAAGATTAAAAAACTTTTTGTAGAATTACAATTCATTCAGTAATTTTTTATAAAAAAATCACAGCAATCTTTAATTAAGGCATTTTCTCAACAAAAAATTGCAGATTTTAGAAGGAGTTAGCATTTATTATATCCGCATTGACAAACTGCCACTGCAGATATTGTCATTCAGCGAAAATATGGCTAGTCCCAAAATCCTTTCATCAAGATTATTACTTTTCGTTTAAAATTGTCTCCATCATCAAAACATGCATAAATTCATGACTTTTGAAAATTTCCTGGAAAAATATGTTCCCAAAGTTAAACGGAGATGCAAACTCGACCCTAAACTTTGAATATAATAAAGTTGAAACTTCATAATAATGAAAGATTTATGTACTATTGGAAAAGCATCTTAGAACAATAAATCATGTCCAAGTTGATAATGGAATAAAATGTGTTTTAAAAACACATTTTAGATAGAGTTTCAGGCGGGTTATTGGCTCAGTGGAAGCAGAAAGTTTAAATATAAAACCATTAATTAAAGTTCAATGACAGTAACACGATCGTGTCAAAAGTTAACTTTTATTTTATACGTTTTTACACATATAAAAACCCAGATGATTAAGCAAGATAGGAAAAAATATGTAATTTTAAGGTTAAGTAATACTTCAAATCTCCCTGATAAAAATGCCACAAGATATTACATTATATCGTAATTATTTAGGGTTGTTAATAACAAACTTTTGTGTATTTAAATTATCGGTTAGGTTACCTCTTCCACTGCGTCTGTTCTTCCGCATTACAGAAATTTGCGTTTTTGATAGATATTTAATATAAATTCTCAGTTAACATAAAATTTGTCTGTATCCAACGTTAAATATTTTTTTATACTTGAATACCCCTGGCTCAGGGGTGCGTAAAAACAAAACTGCATAATGGAAAAAAATAATTAAAACACAGCCCGCGCTATTCATTTTAATCAGGGATGCGGTAGGTGTATTGTATAAAAGCCAAAAGTTGATTATTCTTTATCCTCTGGGAGCACTCCATAAATCTACCACAATTATTATCCTAATTCTCATATAAATTCAATTTTAAACCCCATCGTAGCCAGAGTATGATAGATTGCCAATTTCGGTATTTAAAATTTTATCAGACTTCCTGATGCACACTCAGCTCGGGCGATTATTAGAGAATGTGACTGGCAGATGCAGTGACGGAACATCTGTCACTACTTCGAGGGTTAACAGACGAGTCAACTATGAAATTTTCGATTCGCTAGCGGTATCATAAGTCTGTTAGATCATTCACTAAGCAGTTTTTGTTAATAAGGAATACTATACAGAATCTTGTAATCTAATAGACTGAATTATTTTATTTCTTTAAAATGCAACAGATATAAATAAAGAGAATCACTTAAACAATTACGTGGAGTCCTTTTGTGATTCAATGACGATATTTTTAAACCTCTAGTTGAATAATAGTTAATTTTATTTCTAAAATCTCGTATAGCTGAGTGTTCAAGGTTTTTCACAAATTCGAATACCTTTTAGCAAGTTTTAATAATAAAACTGCATTTTGATCAGTGGGATCTCTTATTTATTTTACTTGGATATTTACAGTTACATATTTGGATATGAATTATTTTTTTAATGTTTGGCCCTAATTAAGAGTTTTAGTTACTGTTATAACTTTATCGAACAATCGAGTACATACTAGACCAGTTTTTGTATGACTTTGACCTATTTCTTCGATGGCTCTATTATTATACTATGGTATACAAGACTTAACTGTGATATAGCTATACACTAAATAAATAGATAAATAAAGGTTAACACTACAAAAATGTAAAATGTTACCAAAACCCTGTATTCCAAGCTGAACCAAGAGTAGAAGAGAGATTTCCTTCAAGCAGCTGGACAAATGAAGAAATAAAGTTGTGGTTGACAGAAAAGAAAATTTATCACAGTGATATATTTTTAAAAGTCGATTTACTTCAAAGGTATGGAGAGCACAAAACTCAAAAGAACTTTGTTACTGACCAAATAGCTCTTAAATATGGCCATAATTTGGACTTCCACCCTACCATTGCCATTATAATGCAATTGAGTTAGTTTGGGGTATAGCCAAAAATTTTTATGATAAACATGCATCCAAAACAAAAGATGACGCTAACGTTCTTGGTTTATGGAAAGAATCGCTAGAACAAATAAAGGCAGAACAATGGCAAAATTGTATTAGACATACGGAAGACATAATCGTTCAGTCTTTTCAAACCGAGCGAGTTATAGATGAGGTCCGGCCTCTAATTATTCGGATAGACAATTCAGATAGTGACGACTCTGCTAGTGAAATATCTGACAGTGAATAGGACAAATCGTTTGCTAAAAAAAAAGTAACAAAAAAGTGTTTTGGAAATTCAATTCGGACTTTGTGGTGTGTTTTAGTTAAACGATAAAGTACCTTCGGTCTAATTACTGGACTGCATACTCTCAATATCTTTGGTATTAACTACTGGACTACAAGTGTTTAAACATTTTGTTTTGCTGAAAACTCGGAAGTGATTTAGTGCCAGTTTGTTTGAAGGTTATATTTAATGCAGTGTCTGCAGAAAGTAAAGTCTTGGATGTATTTTATTCAAATTTGGACATACCAGCAACTTGGCAAGTATTTTTCAATTTAACTGCATGCAAAATCATTTGTATAATTTCTACTTTACGCAAAATAGAGACTTATAGAGACCTTGGTGAACATTTGATGTCGACAAATCATTTCGAGTATTCGAAATATTTCGCCCCACTTCTTATAACCGCCCTGTATATACATATTATATTTAAAAAAGAAAAGACAGTTAAGATTTGATTTCACGTACAGAGCGCTTGCGCATCCGCTTATACGTATTTCGGCCCAATAGGCCTCATCAGAACGGCTTTCGCAATCGCTCTGAACGTGAAATAAATATTTTCTGTCTCAGGAAGCAACTCTAACATGGCTTCGTATAGACGCAATGTAGCGACATCTGATAATAAAATCGTAAACTAATTTTCGAAATTAAATTCAGAATTTCGCTTTAATCTGTGCCTTTTAAGAATTGTAAGGCAAAACAGACGTTGATAAAGATGTTATGATTATTGTTTATTTGCCTTTGATACAGTAAAATCCAATATTATTTTTAAACATAAAATACAGGAAATGAAATATTTTTACTTTTCAAGCGATCGGAATTAAATATTAACGCCCCACTGTTTGAGGCCCACTGATCATATCTTAATTATATATCGGCTTCATAGTGTAAAAGGAGTTTAGTAAAAATTACACGTTTTCATAAAAAAAGATGATGTCCCTAAAGGTACTCAAGTAGTCCTTCATGTACCAAAATTGAACGCTGTTTTTTAAGAGTTAAACTGTATAAACTTTCATTTTCCAACATATAAAGCTTAATATACATACGTTTGGCGCTAAATCACATCTCCCAACAAGATGGTATTTTATTTCGGCAATAAAAGAGCTATTTGTGCACGTCTAATGCCTCACTTTTTAATTTTCTTATCTAATATTATCGATGAAAAGTCACTGCAAATATCTACGACATTTTTAATAAACAGCCGTCACCGTCACGCCTCTGTTAAAAGACCTAAGATATGGCAATTGACGCGAGCTTCGAAGCATATCACAAGATTATCAGCAGCCGAGAAATTGCAGTTCTATCCAGGACTGAATATACTTAAGTTTGAAATAAGCAATATGCTTAAAAATGTCACTAGCTTTATGGCTGACAGTAAATTAGTTTTATGACTTTATGATATTTAGCTCACTTATTTGATTATAACTTAGATTATATAAAATATGCATGTAGCTAAAAATAAGATTAAGTGCTTGTTTATACTAAGTATTTAGTATGGTTGTGTGCATGTTTGTGTATCAGAAAGAGATGTTCTAAGACATAGTCTATTAGCCACATAATTTATTTTTATTTATAAAAATATTCGTATTTGGTACATATAGTATAAATATTCATTTTAGCTTCTTTAACGAAATTCATTATTGCATCGAAAACGCGTTTATTATGGCTTAATAACAGTTAGCCAATGTTGAGTGGGAGAGAAGTGTTATAAGAGGAGAGTGTTATAAAAAATATATATAATCCTTTTACACCATATATAAAAGAATTATCAGAAAAACTTAAATGGATAGGAAATAAATTCAACATTTCAATAACCTCCACAAGAAAACTAAGTTCCTGTAGCTGGCTGTATACCATGTATCACAAAAAATTTGTTAAAATCCTTTATAAAAGGTATATAAATTAAAACACCCAATCGGCATGAAGGCAAAACGTTTTCGGAAACCATGTTCCATCATCAGTGTCTAGGTGTACATGTTGTGAGCCACAAAATATCTGGGTAAAAACCCGTTAAAAAATATAGGTTACAATTTAGTTTACATTATTTAGTCTAATATATGAGACTGAGTCCAGTCTTGTTTCTGAGGCATATATGTCATTATTGGTCTTACACTGACTTTGTCAATTCTTGACTTTATCTCAGTATTAATGTGTCTGTTTCGCCATATAGTGTTATTAAGGCATCCTGCTATTCTATCTACTTTTTGTACTTGATCTCTCACTTCTTCGTCCAGGTCTTTATAGCTAGAGAATGTAATTCCAACGTATTTTAGTTCAATTACTTGTTCAATACTAACGCCAGCGATTTATATTTTACATCTGGTTGGTTGTTTGCTGACTACTATTGATTTAGATTTCTGAGATGAGATTGTCATATTAAATTCCTATGCCCTTATGTTAAAACCGTGGACAAGTCTTTGCAGACTATCTTCATCTTGAACTATCAATATTGCATTAGCTGCGTAACAAAGTATTTTTATTTCTTTATTTCCAATTCTGTATCCTATTTCTTTGTTAACGCATTTTATGATTTCATCCATGATTAAATTGAAGAGCATGGGCTTCAATAAGTCCTCTTGTGTTATTCCGTTTCATATTTCTATGGGTTCTGTAAGTTGTCCATAGATTTTGTCAAACTCTTTCTTTAAGTCTATCAGACACAGAATTGCTGGTCTATTATACTCTAGCGATTCTCAGTATTTTGCTTTATTACTGAGATTATTTGCTTTAAAATAATAATGAATATTAAATATTCATTCATATTCATAAAGATGAAATTTTCGTCTTTAACAAGTTTATACCTCTGTAGTTTTCTGGCTGTTTCTTGTCTTCTTTTTTGAATAGTACAATTAGTTCGCCCGTTTTTTATTCTTCCGGTATTTTATAATTTTATTAATTACTATTAATGTTGTTAATTGATCCGCCATTGCTGATCCACAATATTTCAATAATTGGTTTGGTATTCCGTCTTTATATTGCCATTCTGAAGTATTGAAAATATTTAGTACATACAGCCAACAGATGAGGTAAAAGTGCAATAAACTCACCTTCTTCATGACTTTTTTCCAAGCACCATGTAGCCAAAATTTACGTCCACTGCTCCATAATAACGACTCATTTGTAATTATATCTTCTTCATCTAAACATATAGTAGCCACAATAGCTAAGTCACTAATATTGAAATATTTTAACACAATAAAGAGTTAAGCTTTCGATATATTTTGCATAAATAGAAACTATTTCCAGAATAAGATTACGTTAAAAAAATTTTAAGTAGTAATATCCCTAGGACATTGATAACAGACGAGATAATTTCATGACAATCGAATTTGTCATTTGTCATGAAATTATGAGGCATTCATCAATGTCCGAGGGATATTCGGCGGATAATTTTTCGAAAAAAAAAAAAAAAATCATAACTCAACATAACGAAACATTTATTTATTAAAAGTACAGTTAGTGAAAGTACAATTTTTAAAATTTAAGTTAACATTAGATTCGTTGCTGTTCTCTACTTTGTTTATACTTTGAACATTCTCATTGCCGAAACGTGACATTTTGAAATTTATTTGGATGAAGTTGTCAAACTCGATCGTGTTGTCATAGGGATTGAAAATTGCACTGAATGCAATTATCAGTCTAATGTTGACATGATTGGGTGAAATTGTTCCACATGACACAAAATGACGAAATTTGAATGGTTGTTAGAACAGTCGAAAAATTATCATTAAAATATACATTACAATTATACACGTACACATATTTATAATTAGAAATAAAATCCTTTTCTACATGATGTAAAAAATAATTTAATTGTAGTTTTTGTTGAGTTATCTTTGAAAAAGCTCTCGCGTTACACTCAAGCGAATGTAAACTAGAATTCAGAAATTAGCTACATTTTTGTTCCACATTAGTTAGTGGTAAAGCATTCAGATCCTAAACGTGTAATAAGTTGTACTTAATGCTAAATGAGGTAATCTGTGTCTTCATGGAATGCCATACACATCTACGTTAATTATAAGGAGGGCACAGTGGCGTACCTTCCCATATAATTTGTCAGTAACGCACTAACGTTCCTTATGATGATGCGTAAGTGGAAACATAGATAGACGTTTCCAACTAAATATAAAAATTCATCTTCCAATAAAAATTATTTAAATTTTTAACAAAATTAACGTATTAGAGTTTAAAAATTATTCGTAAGTAATTATAACTTTTACTGAAATTTTGTTTCTAATATTGGCTGTGTGGTTTAAATGTTGGCAGCTAGCATGATAATTCCCATTATTTTTTTAATTACGTTTTCATTAAGCTGTTTTGATTATCAAAAAAAAAAAACAATTTTTTTATATTTTGCAGATAGACGCTAAATAAGAATTAGTTAACATATATCGAATATCTAGTAGACTCTCTACATATTTATGTAAAACCACATTTCAGATCCTATTTTCACGTAGACTTGTATTTACAGTTGTGTTCAGCTGGGCTAAATAAATGTGCGTTCATATCGAGGCGCCGACCCTCGATCGGACCATAGGATGGTATTATAATAATATTATCATCGCTATGTAAAATAAATGCATTATTTTAAATGCGAGCGTTCACTGTCAGTGCTATGCTCTAGGAGAGGATACCATGCGATGATCTCCGTAATGAACGCACCCTAAGGAAGTACAGTACCCTAAGATAGCAATAGACGTGAGCTACGCGCAAACCGGAGGAGGTATAATACACAACTTACAAAGTTGTTACGGTTTCTTATAAAGATTAACTGATTTAAACTGAAAAAGACAGAAAAGATTTGATTTCACGTTCAAAGCGTCTATGTATCTATTGATACGTATTTCGAGTTAATAAGTCTCATCAGAATAGTTATTCATAGCCGTTCTTACCGTGAAAAATAATCTTCTTTGTCTTATTAGAAGCAACAATAACATGGCGTCGTTATGGATGCAATAGCGACATCTGATAGAAAAATCGGTAAGATAGTTTCGAAACAAATTTAGATTTCTGCTTTAATCTGGAACCTTCTAAAAATTGCATGGCATGACCAGACGATGATATAAAGATGTTAAAAGAACGGCTATGAATAACTATTCTGATGAGACTTATTAAGTCGAAATACGTATCAATAGATACATAGACGCTTTGAACGTGAAATCAAATCTTTTCTGTCTTTTTCATTTTATTCGGATCTACTCTGTATGAGTACGAGAAACAAATTCGTTAGGATTTCTGCCTAGATGAATAGACATGTCGTGGAATGCAAATTTTAGATTCCCCATGTCTCTTTTAACATCTTTATCATCGTCTGGTCATGCCTTACAATTTTTAGAAGGCTCCAGATTAAAGCAGAAATGTGAATTTGTTTCGAAACTCTTACCGATTTTTCTATCAGATGTCGCTATTGCGTCCATAACGAAGCCATGTTATTGTTGCTTCTAATAAGACAAAGAAGATTATTTTTCACGTTAAGAACGGCTATGAATAACTATTCTGATGAGACTTGTTAAGTCGAAATACGTATCAATAGATACATAGACGCTTTGAACGTGAAATCAAATCTTTTCTGTCTTTTTCATTTTATTCGGATCTACTCTGTATGAGTACGAGAAACAAATTCGTTAGGATTTCTGCCTAGATAAATAGGCATGTCGTGGAATGCAAATTTTAGATTCCCCATGTCTCTTTTAACATCTTTATCATCGTCTTGTTTATGCCTTGCAATTTTTAGAAGGCTCCAGATTAAAGCAGAAATCTGAATTTGTTTCGAAACTATCTTACCGATTAAGTGATTTCTTTATAAATACAAGATTGTTCTTTACGTAAACCATTATTTCGCAAAATCATAATTATATAAATTAATATTCTTAAACTTTAGAAATGACCGTTTAATTAACAACCTGTCTTGACCATTTATTTCCATCGACTTTAAGTAATTCACTTTATTTTTTAATATTACTTTTTCGAATTATAAAATATTGACTCATGATTCAAGAAGCTTTTCTCCTTGTTAATATGCCCTCTTCTTTCAAAGTTTAGCGCCATCTAAATAACAATTGTAGCTTTGGAAACGGCTACAAGAAAAATTTCCGTGGACGAGCGGTCAAACCATCTCGCAAAGTCTTTTAGCCACGAGTTCTAAAGTGTTCCTACTGATCTTTTGCCCTGTACTTTATCTTGATGATAATATGATTTAAATATGATTTGAAGTAATTTATAAAAAAACTCTTTTCGACAGCAAATTTTCCATATTTTTGTTTATATAATTTTAGTATCATTCCTGTTCCGAGGCATAATCTTCTTTTTTTTATCAGTTGTACGGTTTTAAAGTCTATCAGTAAGGTGATAACATTGCTGTAGATTCCTTTCTTCTTTATCAGGGCTTGGGACTTGCAACAGTTCTGTCCAGCTACTTGATACACCCAACAAAACTGCAGGCGTAGCAATGTTGGTTGAAAAAAAAATCACATAGAAAAAAAACTACAGAGGTATATTCTTGTTAAATACTGCCTTAAAACTTACAACTAAAATTTTACAAGTACATATTAATAAATCAAAGTTTAGCAGATAAACAATAGGGTTTTAGTAGTAGAAGTTCGTGTACAGATGCAATATTCGTTATAAAGCAAATTACTGAGAAATTACTAGTGTATAATAGACCAGCATTTCTGTGTCTAATTGACCTGAAGAAAGCGTTTGACAGATTAAGACTCAAATATGTAATCCATCTTCTGTATAATAGAGAAGCTTTCCTTAATATGATGAAAACTATCAAAAACTTCTACCAAAATAACAAAATGAAATTTAATATTAATTATGACAATCTCATCTCAGAAAACTAGAAATTGAAAACTTTTTAAAGCTACATCTTGTAGCTGTTGCATCGATAGGTTGCCCCATCACAATATCGGCTTTTAGCTTCTCGATTAGCTTTCTGTTGTCAGCACCATGCATCTGTCTTATATGTCGCTGACATGGATTAATATGTGCATCTCTGATTTGGCTTCGCCCTGCCTGTATAAAGATATGAAATGGTGGTAGATTTAGCAGGACTTCCAACGATGCAGTACGAGTTGTTTTTTTGGCCTCGTAATACACAGGCATGCTAGCCTTTGTGTTTTACCTAGCAGCCATATTACTCAGACTTGTTGCGTCTTTGTTTACCACGTCACCGAGCCATAGGTTATCATTGGTCTAATAACCCTTGTGTGTAACTATAGTCATTTTGGGTTTTAGTCCCCAATTCTTACCGCACATTCTTCTACATCTGTCTAGGGCATACTGTCCTTACTATGTGGTTTTTAGAATGTGAGTATTCCATGTAAGCCTATGATCAAAACACACCACAAGGTATTTTGTTTCTTTGGCAAATGAAATCTCTGTTCCTTCCAGCACCGGTGGTTTAAGGCCTTTTTTTAGGCCACGATTTGTGTTTTCTAAGCATTAACTCTCAGTCTCCCATGTTTACACCAGTCGTCAACTATATTAAGGGCTACTTGCATTCTCTCAGACACCACCAGAGCAAACCTGTCCCTGACAACGATTGTTATATCGTCAGCATATCATAAACAATAATAGCCTTTTGTGGACAGATTTTTAAGGAGATCATCTACCAAGATTGCCCAAAGTAGAGTGGACAGAACTTTTCCTCGTGGACAGCCTCCACTTACTTTTGCTTTGATGGTTGCTTTACCCAGAGTGGAAATAACTGTCCTATTATCCAGGGATGCCCTTATCCATCTGCATATTACAGCAGGTGCGCCTCGTCTACTTATAGCTCCTATGAAAGAGCTGGTAATAACATTATTAAATGACCCTTCTATATCTAAAAAACGTTCATTGCTATCTCTGTCATTTTGGTTTTAGTTAAAGTTAAAATGCTTCAAGTAGGCTTAAGTAGTAAGTTATTTTGGGTGTTAGACGCTATATTGGAGCTAAACGTGTTTTTTTTCCTTTATTATTTTATGACTTAGTGCTTGGTTTTGTTATATTAGCTCTCCTTGATTATTTCCTGTATGTGGGTACTGAGTGCTACCACTAGGTGGTGAAAGTTGGAAAATTGAGTATGATAGGTTAAGTTTTGAGAGGCTAAATATGCTACCAGCAATCAGCATTATACACTTGCCTGAACACCCTGAACACATGAACACAATAAACACATTTTCTACCCTCATGAATTTTTCTTCTTCTTCCTATGCTGTCCCCATTAACGGAGGTTGGCGACCACATTTTTAAAAGCTTATCTGTCTTTTGCAACGTGGAATAATTCTTCTACAGTCATGTTTGTCCAGTCTCGAATATTTCGCAGCCATGACTTCCTCTTTCTACCTATTCCCTTTTTGCCATTGACTCTACCCTGCATGATGACCTGCAGAAGACTATATTTATTATTTCTTAGTATGTGTCCAAGGTATGCAGTCTTGCGTACTTTTATCGTTCTCAACAATTTTTTGTCTCGACCCATCCTTCTCAGCACTTCCTCATTGGTGACCCTGGCAGTCCATGGAATTCTCAACATAATAATGTTGAGAATTCCATGAATGTTTAATGCGTTAATATATTATAATATAGCCACAGTATTTTAGGTTAAATATTAAATTATTTTTGCAAATAATTTAAAAAATATCAAGTGCGAATATTTAAACAACAGTAAGGTATTCTTATCAGGACTTAGAAATTATTTTTAAACAAATTCATGAGAAGTGAAAAATTAATAAGCAGCTTGTAATGCCATTTTTATGAATCAACGGGCACTTGAAAAGCAATTGTATTATTAAACCTAGTGAGATAATGATATCTAGAGAATAACACAAGACTAGTCGCTTGCAACATTGAAAACAGTTCTCAACCACATTAAACATGAAGAGTTGATCGTTGATCGCACATGAAGTGCTAAAACATGTAGAACTGAATGGATAATAATTCTGGTTTGTCTGGGATGAATGTTCTCTCATCTCGATTTAATGTACATGTTAAACATATCATCGAAAGATCTCTATCGAAACGTCCAGAGGATACCGGTCAAGTAAAATCATTAATAATTGTTACGCGGACGACGCTGTGGATATATTATTAAAACACAATCTCAAACTATGCTAATAAAAGGTTAATACTATTAATGCCGACAGCATGTAGGAAATAGCTTTTCATAAATTTTTCATACTAGTTGTATGTATTATTTTAAAAACTAGTCTCACCCTTTCTTTTTTTTGCAAAACGCCCATGAATTCGCATTTAATACGGATTCGTGAGTAGACGTAAACGACTACATTAATTACAGAAATGTCTGACACTACGTACAAAAATAAGGATATTCACAAGATTAACGTTACAGCTTAATTACCCTTATACAAATAATTATTTTAGTAGGTAGGCAACTACTACGAACGGTAAGATAAGGATAGAATTATGTATCATAAGCTTCAGGTCTTGTCGACAGAATAATTACAATGCAAAATGAGTTAGAGGATCTAACAGTAGATGGAATATATTTTTTTTTATTTAAAGTAAATAGTTACTTTTTATAATTAAAAAAGAAAGTTATTTAACAATCCTCTATAAAAAGGTATATTTATTATTAAGAACCCATTCGAATTTCACGACACGACGTTTTTGGGATGACTATTAAATTGGTTTTGTACTATATTCTTGCTGATAACTTAATCAGATGTAAAACTTTTAATTAAATTTACTTTGTGGCAACATAAGACACCCAAATTAGGGTTGATGACCCTGGGCGTAGTCTCTATATCGACCTATATATAACTATTGTAATACAAAACCAATTTTATAACATTTAAAGGGCTTTAACCTTTATATTTAGTGGCTTAGCATATGTATACTTAGTAGTAGCATCGTTGTAGTGTCGGCAATCCCCAAATTGGTGGTTCTAAGTTGCCATACAGAATATCTGTTGAAAACTTTAACATCACACCAACTGATTACCAAAGATGTAATACATAACAAATTTTGTACATTTTAAGGGGTTTTGCCCACAAATTTAGAGGCTTAACTTGTAAACCTGATAAATGCACCGACGATGGACTTCCTAAACGTCCTAAAACGTTCTGTTCTGATGTTTCCCGAAAAAGTCCTGCAGCGATTTTGAGTGTAGCAGTCCTAAAACGAAAAAAAGAAAGCCTAGTAACCACTCCACTTCTGTTTCTATGTCTAACACTTTATATAAAGTTCAATGTGACATTTCTTCTCTGAAAACCGACAATCAATAAGACCATTAACCTTCCACTGCTGGCGCTTATAATCTGGACATTGCTGCTGGCGCGCGGAGTATTTGTCCGCATATATTTTTATGATACCTTTTGGTTTAAATTTATTCTACTATCTTTGGAAATACTTTAAGTAGATGTTATTCTACTATTTAAAAATGAGAAAATACAGCTTTTAAGTCCTTATATATGTTTTAAATCTATTCAAAAAAATTATCCTCAAAATAGTCTGGGCAAATATAGACAGTGTGTTCACCACACATAAATTTTCCTCACTGGTAGGTCTGTTTTATATTCTGTCGCAAAAGTCACATCTGCCTCTACTACCTTCTGAAATATGTCGAGTGTGATTTTTAACATCTACCTTAGTGATTTTTTTTCTCGCTGACATAATACGTGGTATATTGACTTGACAAGCACGAATGTTAAGTTGCGGTTGAATTAGAGCGAATGCTAAATTGTGAAAGAACTATCTTCGTGGTAAATGGATCTTGTACAATAAAAAAGGACTATGGACTTAATACCAGCTATATCAAGCAAGGAATAAAAATTACCATTGGCCATCGTCGAGTATTCCTAGCGCAGTCATAGGCAGCACATAACGTGTCTACTGTGGCAACTCCTCCCTTTGTAGGATTGCAGTCAAGAATCATTTTGGGTTTTATGAAATCCTCATCAGTTGTATCGTCATGATGTAAACTAAACAAGACAACAGGAGGAGTACGTTTTTATTTGTTTTTGGTATATAGGACACCAAAGTAATATCATCATAAAAAGCAAACATGCTGGATACAATAGGTCTGCTTCTAGGTTTAGAAGATTCATGGGATAATTCCTTCTTATTCTTGCAACACGTCCCCAGAAATGTAAGTTTGTAATCACGAAGCAAGGTTTGGATTATTCGAATATTGCTTACAACAAAAGAACCTGGTCGTTGTTGCTCCAAATACGACTCCAAATTGCAGGTATTAAAAGGTATTGGAATCTTCTGGTGCACAAATTTTTACTCCATATTTATTTGGTTTATCAGGTGTATACTGTTAAAAAGTATAAAAATTTATTAAAAATTTAGAAAAGAGCTTTATTTAGCTTTCTATTTAGCTTCATGAGACGACAATTTTAACATTTTAGAGACCTGTGAATTCCGGCGGGTAGTCTTAGCATAATTTTCTTCTTATCAGAC
The DNA here is from genome assembly GCF_040954645.1 of Diabrotica undecimpunctata. Taxonomy (NCBI): domain Eukaryota; kingdom Metazoa; phylum Arthropoda; class Insecta; order Coleoptera; family Chrysomelidae; genus Diabrotica; species Diabrotica undecimpunctata. The sequence goes on from NC_092803.1 coordinate 192,874,553, forward strand.
CTCTCCGTATCACTATTAGCCATAATCGTTTATTAATTATCACACAAACAAAAAATAAACTACACTTTTGCAGTTATAATTATACTGGCACGTTTGTTTAAAATGAAAATTGCATCAGTAGGTTTGTTTAAATAACATCGCTGGATTTTTTCCTTAGACGTTTGAACTAAGCTGGTTTTTATTTGGTACCTCATATTTTACACATGGTTTTACGTCATACTACTGTAGTTTTTTTTTAGTTTTAATACTTTAAGATAAAGGTCGTCCTTCTCGAAGAATGTAATGGCCTCTTGACCGAGATTTTCAATAAAAAGTGACATATCTGCTTTTTGCCTTTTACCCTTCAAATAGTATCGTCTTCTCCAAATATCATTTTGTAAATACCAACATACAATAATATATTTTTGTTGTAGTATTTAGTGTTCACGACAAATATGTCCAATATATTTTTACATAATAGCATTTTAAACTACTATCATTATTTTTAAATTCTAGACTTATTTTTAAAAACATATCAAGTGACCAGTTTAGAATTAAAATCAATATAGTCACCAACGTTTTAATTCTAAATATCTGTACCAGTGTACCATAAATATTTAAATAACAAAGTGTGTTTCAATCGTGGTTTTTTTAACCTTCGTATTCTATATTGAGACTTATTTCAAACTGTTCGTTAGGCACTATTCTACTTGTCTAATATACGATCACCCGCCGCCTCACTGAGTTGAGGGTCAGGAACGGGATCGTTTGTAATAACACTCTCGAGTACGTCTACTGATCTAATTCGTTATGTAAATACTGCTAATGTAATTACAGAACATCATGTACATATGCACATCTCTATTTACATCTGCATTTACGACGGTCCGCTCCTGCTGAGATTATCATAAAGAATAAATTATGCAAAATTTGTCGAGTACGATATTTCTACCAGTTACTTAGTGTGTGCAAAGATAATATATTTTTTAAAATATAATTTAGTTATACACAATCCACTGCAGTAACGCTTTATTTTCAGTTCGAGTTTATTTCATGCATTACAGGTCATATGTGATGTCTTCTCCTCCATTTATTGATCCAGAGTTTCCTTAGACATCACACAACCACCTAATACACCTTTCGATGCAAGTATTACCTTTAAAAGAGAAAACGGATTTCCCTACACTACTTTGCTATTTTAAAGGCTTATCTATACGTTTATCATATTTATATTCTATGTCTGATTGATCTAAAGAAAGCGTTTGACAGAGTAAGACTCAGATATGTAATCCATCTTCTGTATAATAGAGAAGAAGTTCCCCTAAATATTATAAAAACCATGGAAAACATCTACCAAAACAACAAAATCGAAGTCAGAATAGATGGACAAATTAGAGAACCTATAGAAACATGCAGCGGAATAAGACAAGGGGACTTATTAAGCTCCATGCTCTTTAATTTAATCATAGATAAAATCATCAAAAGCGTTAACAAAGGAAGAGGATACAGAATGAGAAAGAAAGAAATAAAAATACTCTGCTACGCAGACGACGCAATATTGATTGCCCAAGATAAAGATAGTCTGCAAAGACTGGTCCATATATTTAACATAAGAGGATAAGAATTTAATATGACAATCTTAACTCAAAGAACCAAGTAGATGTAAAATATAAATCAATGGCGTTAGTATTGAACAAGTAATGGAAATAAAATACCTGGGAAATACACTGTCCAGCTATCGAGACCTTAAAGAAGTGAGAGATCAAGTACAAAAAGCCAATAGTCTGGCAGGATGCCTTAATAACACTCTATGGCGAAACAGACATATTCACACTGAGATGAAGTCAAGAATTTATAAAGCCAGTGTAAGACCAATAATGACATATGCGTCAGAAACAAGACCCGACACAGTTACAACGCAATGGCTACTGGAAACGACAGAAATAAGAGTACTGAGAAAAATATTAGGAAATACGCTAAGAAGACATATTTATATAAGAGCACTACAGGCCTTAGAGGCACTCGGCTTTAATAGCCTAGACTAGTTTATTTCACTTTTTTTGTTATTTCCCTTGTTTTCTCCAGCCCCTTGTTTTTATTTTATCTATGTCAGTACGCATCAGACCGCTTCCTTCGTAGTCTCCCTCTTCTTTTCTTTCTTTTTCTCTTGCTTCCAGAATTTGTCGGACGTTTCTTTCGTTTTTTTTATTCGTAAAACATGTCCCAATAATGTAACTCTGTGTGCTCTGATTTTCTGTCTTATTTTGGATCTATTATATATCCCTTCTTGCTCCTGGTTTGTTTTTCTTTACCTTTTTTTGTTAGCCGTCTTTTTACCAAAAAAAACTTTTCTCAAGATTTTGCACTTCCAAATCTCTAACTTTTTATGCAGGAATATACTATTTTTTTTACTGAGGCAGATAGTGACATTAATTGAGCGCTGTGAAGATGATTTCAGGATACCTGGCGTTATGGCCATCAATTAAGACTTTGTTGAGTATTCTGACACGGAAGATATTTTACCGATTTCTTTAACACTCTCCCCAACTTCAAATACCTATGTCAATATAAATCACATTAGGAATGAGTTTTTTAAGAATTCAGCCGATAGCAATGCAGATCTTGACTATAAGGAAGAAGTTAGTTTATGCAAAAGACGTATTAGTACACTAATAATAATATCGTCTCACATTTTTGCCAGGGAAATCCTTTTGGAAAGTGTTCAGTGCCATTTGCATCATTTACACTGTTTTAAGTAGCTAGTCTCGATGCACATACTAGCCCAGTGGGACCGACGGCTTAACGTGTCCTCCGAAGCACGGTAATAGGCTCGTATTGTTTTTAGAAATGAAAATGTTGTTGTTGGTGCTGAGATTCGAACTCGTGCGCTCTGCCTTTTGAATCCAGTATCTTGCCGCTGAGTTACGGCTGTCCACTTAAATCGTCTAACTTGGAAAGCGATTATGATAGAGAGATGCAGCCACCTGCCACAAAATATGACTCAGTAAAATTAACCTAACGCTAAAATTGACACAAGCAGTCCCCTGTCAATTTTAAGCCTATTCCTAATGGAAGAATATTTACTGCGTATAGAGACTCAAAGTAATTTGTATGCTCATCAAAAAACACCAAGTTAGAATTTTCATTCAAATTGTTAAAAGCATTTCTTGGCGTGGTTTTATACATGGGGTTTATTACTATAAAACTATATGATGAAAAATTTTGTTCGAAAATAATTGGGATAATTATGGCCTTAAAGAGATTTCAGAAAATTATGAGGTTTATCCACCTAAACGACAACACGAAGATGTCACAAAAAGGCTATAAAGGATTCACAAACTTAACAAGTTACGTCCACTAATAAATTACTTAAAGCAGGCATTTGCCTGTGTTTACATTCCATCGCAGAATATCGCAATTATTAGTTTCAAAGGACGCTCGTCAATTAAATATTACTTTCCTATAAAGCCCATCAAACGGGGATTTAAATTTTGTGCTTGTTATTGCGCTGAGACAGGTTTGCTTCTAGATTTTGAGATATATACCGAACAGGAAGATAATAATGATGAAATGGACTGAAAAAATTGTTCTCAAATTATTGAAAAATTGTTGAAAAAATATTGTCTGTATTTTGACAATTTTTTTAGCAGCATAAGGCTTGTTGAGATGTCGCTAATGGATAATATCTTTTTCTGTCGAACAATTAGACAAAATAGAAAAGACTATCCTGAATGCCTAAAGCCTGACAATGAAATTTATCAGGGTGACTACGACTTTACACATACAGGTGATGTTGGAATTGCGAAGTGGAAAGAACGGTGTACTTAAAGTGTTTCTGACACAGTTAATTGTCCCAGGATGATAGAGGCATACAATTAGTACATGGGAGAAGTAGATATTTTTGACCAGAATATGTTATTCTACTGCGTAAATCGCAAATCACGTAGATGGTGTCTTCCGGCTTAAAGCGTTTGGACCAAATTCTTGAGGTTTTAGTATTAAATTCGTCTTCACGGCAACAAACAATTACCCATAGTTTTTCCACTACCGAGTCCTCGAAGAAACCATGAAACCTACCAGATTTATCCACATCTATTGTCTGATTATCACTCAAACAACCAGCTGCTACATAACGCATTTTTTGTTTAGCTTATAAATTATTTTTAGTGAACATTTTTAAAAAATACAGGAGGGGTATCAGTATGGTTGAGTATTAAGTACTGACTCAATAATAATTAAACATCTCTCTCTCCAATGGCGCTACAGTACAAATCAAGCCTTATTCTCCTCCAACCTGTGCCTCCAACCTTGCTGGTCACGCTCCGATCTTCCCCAGGTTCTCACGTCCAGCAAATTTAGCTCATCTGATGCCACTTCATCCTCCCGCCTTTTCTGAGGCCTTTCTTTTGCACCCTGCATTTTACTATTTAGGGCTTATTTTGTCAATCTCCATTCTCACTACATGACCAGCCCATCAAAGTTTATAAAGTTTAACGAATTCTGAGATCGGTGCCTCTTTGAACAGTTTGTAGAGAAATGGTTGTACCTGGATCTCTATACTCTGTTTTCGTTCATTATCAGGTCCAAATATCTTTCTGAGTACTTTTCGTTCGAAGACTTCCAGCTTTCGGTTTGTGTCTTCTGTGATCACCCATGTCTCGCATCCATAACATACTATTTGTCTAATAATAGTCTTGTAGACCCTGATTTACTAGAACGAAGTACATGGGCGAGTGAAAAGTAAGCTTTGTCCTTTATAAGTCTCTTTACTATTCTTTTTAATAATTAAACCTACCTTATTTATAACTTCTTAAACATCAAAATGAAAAAAGTTGATGAAAAAAGTAGAGGCCTTTGAAATGTGGGCTTACCGACGTATATTACGTATATCCTGGACTGAGCACGTGACCAACGAAGAGGTACTACACCGGATAGGTAAAGAGAGAGAGGAGTAGGAATGAGTATAAAGAAACGAAAGTTGGAATACTTGGGTCACGTTATGAGACAATAAATATAGAGTACTACAGCTGATCGTTCAAGGGAAAATAGACAGCAGAAGGGGTCCAGGGAGAAGAAGACACTCGTGGCTCCAAAACTTGCGGCAATGGTTCGGATTGTTATCTGCTGAACTATTCAGATCTGCCGTAAATTAAGTCAGAATAGCCATGTTGATTGCCAACGTTCGGAACGGACAAGGCACATGAAGAAGAAACATCAAAATATTGTCCATGTAAAGTAGGTATACCTACAAAGGCACTATCACTTATAAAATTGCATAAAGGGTTTAAAATATTACTAATAATAATTTTTTTACACATAAAAGACTACAAGTCAAGGTAAATCTCACAAAACGTCATAAAATCTACAACAAACTTACCAAAAAAGCCAACAGCTAAAAAATTAATTACATTCCCATTATTTTTAGCAGCTACAGCTTATCGTAGAAGAGGCTTGGGCAGAAAGAAGAAATCCTGACTGAGAAACTTGAGAGAATGGTTTCAAATACCAGAAGCTGCGAACATAATACATGCGGCACTAAACGGAGAAACCTATCGTTTGATGGTCGCTAACCTTACGGTAGAAGACGACACATAAAGAAGATATTCCCATTATAAATAGATATATTATAATGACGGCCACTTTCATTGTAACGTCAAGAGTATGAGATCTGCTTACAGTAGCCAGCGCAAGATTATACCTGTTATTTTTTGTATCATCCGTTAAGACACAATATCTTAAAAAATAGAATTGCCAGTCTCTTACCACCTAAGTATTAAAAAACATTTGTGAATAGACTCAGATTTCAAATGCGTAAAAATTATTCCATGTGGCTGAAGATCGAGAAGCCTTCGCAATGGTGACTGCTAGTATCAGATAATTCTAATATGGCATGTAAAGAAGAAGATACCTATGTTTTTTTTTGTTGTGTATTCCAACTTTCTAGTTGACTAAATGCTTTTGTAGCCCATGTTTCTCAGTTTACTATTTGATTTTTACAGGAGTGGTTTTAATTGGCTTCTTTTATCTATTTTCGAAGGAGTACCAGGAAAATGCAAATTGTGCTTAATATATCAAAGGCCGCTTATAATAGTAAAACATTCTGAAGATAGATTTAAATTTTACAATTAATTTTACTTACCATAAACCAAAATTCTGTGGACATATTCACTTCACTGTTACGGTTTGTTGAGTATAACTAACGTTTATTAAAACGGAAAATAGTTTGCATTTTCCAGTCGATAAATTCAGGGAAGAATGCACCTTAGCATTGCTTAAATAATTTTCACCTCCGGAACAAAAAGGGCACCTAATGTTTCCAGTTAATTATCGGACTTAAATGAGAAAACTTTGGAAAGTCAATTTTAAACGGGTACGCTCAACTATTTACACTTTCCGAAGTAAATTGTCCCTCAATTATTTCTTTCGATAAAAAAGTAGATTTGTTTGAAACAATCAACATCGGAATGTGAAATCGATACCAGTTTAAGGAGAATTTTCAGCTAAAACTTTCCTGAAAGAGAGACTTCGGCAGATTTTAGAAGCACCTGGAATTTTATTAAGTATTTTATTTCGCTTCAGTCAATGAAAATCTGAGAGAATAAAAATACATTCAGCATCTTTTATTTTATTCTTTTTTTTTAGGAAACCATTAAAGCAGTGTCTATGCTTTGTGATGGATTTAGATAAACCTTAATTACGTACTTGGTAAAAATTGAATAAAAGTAAATCAAAATATGAAAAGTAAATATTAACCCTTAACCCGAAACGTTGGTCTAACAGACCACAGCGAAAGGATAGTCTGCTAATGGCGGCAACAGTGTAGGCCGCATGCACTGTCCTTTTAAATACCTTCTTAATAGTGTAGAACAAGCATAGTTCTGCAGTATTGTAGCGATCGCTTTAGTGTTTACGTCGTAGCAACAGTAGTTTTCAAAACTTGTAGGTCTAGTAAGCCAGGTGTTTTGAATTGCAGTGTTTTTATGATAGATCTAGGAGGCTACTTGTTATGAATTGTGTACTGATAAACAATAAGGTATTTCATATTTTTTGTATAATAAACATAATTACTCTAAAAATTTTTAATTTTGTAGTAATAATGGATAGAGCAGGACCTAGCGAAACTGGCCGTAATAAAAAAGTAAATCTGGCTGACCCAGATTTTAAAAAGAATATACAAAGATTACTACTTGCCGACGATCAAGATTTATATTTATCAGAACAAGGGAGTGATGAGGACACGAGAGATGTTATAGATGATTCGGATGAAGATCCCGACTATGTAATTCGGCAAAGTGAACCCTCTAGCAGCGAAGAATGGAATTCAGATCACGAACTTTTAGAATTAGATGAACCATCGAATGATTTACAATCCAGAATCGACTTTTTACAGTAGAAGGGGATGTAAACATATTCAAAGGAAAAAATGGTTTTTAGTGGCAGGGAACGGAGCCTTCGAAAAATACAAGGACACGGACACATAACATTGTCAGAAAATTACGAGGCCTAACAGCGGTAAGCAGGACTCTGGGAAATAGCCCTTCTAAATCAGATATTTGGAAGTTGTTGATTAGTGATGAAATGTTGGAACAAATTGTAACATGGAAAAACCAAAAAATTATTATAATGAGAGAAAAGTTATCTCATTCGACGAATACATCAAACTACAGAAGCACAAATATAGTTGAGTTGAAGGCTTTGATTTGGATTTTTATGCTATCTTCAATTATAGAATCTTCTCATAAAGATATACTTCAACTGTTTTCTAAATATGTTTTGAGTCGGCCAATATTCAGAATGACGATGTCTTTGAAAAGATTTGAAATACTTTTGTCGTGTCTTAGATTTGACAATAGCATGGATCACGAAGAGCGAAAGAAAACTGATAAAACAGCGGCTATTTTAAATATTTTTAAAATTTTTGTGACTAATTGCCAGAGGCTATACACATTGTCAGATTGTGTAACTGTGGATGAGATGGTACTTCCAGTTAGAGGTCACTGTGGTTTTCGAATTTACATGCCCAGTAAACCTGCGAAATACGGCATAAAAGTAATATGCATGACAGATGCTAGTAGTTCGTATTTCTATAATGGATATATATACTTAGGAAAAGATTCGGATGGTGTTGGACTTTCAGAAGAAGAACTAAAGCTTTTCAAGCCTGCTCAATGTGTCATTCGACTATCCAAACCAATAGAGGAATCTAACCGAAATATTACTGCTGACAACTATTTTTCTTTAATAGAGTTAGTCACAGAGTTGCAACACTCTATGGTTTCTCCAATGACATAACCTTGATATCATATGTACCGAAAAAAAAATACAGCTGTTCTTTTATTATCCTCTATGCATCATAGCAAAGACAATAAATTAGGAAAACCAGAAATAATTCGATACTATACCAGTACAAAATCGGGAGTTAATGTTTTAAACATGAAGTGTGAAAATTATAGTGCAAACCGCCGGACAAGGCGTTTGTCCTTAGCCGTATTTTATACACTTATAAATATAAGTTCAGTCAACAGTTACATCCTTTGTCTTTGTTACAAAGATAATAAATTACTTTCACGTTTTAAATTTGTAAAAGATTTGGTCTTTGAACTAATTTAGCCTGATGTAAGGCAAAGACTTGAAACAAATCTTCCCCGAGACCTTAGAAAGCAGATAGAGATTTTTTTGGAAATAAATCCCGAAGTGTCTGTCGAGAATATCTACGACAATGTTCCAGATGATAAGCTTCCCAAAAGAAAATTGTGTAGCATTTGTCCATCATCGAAAATGAGGAAGACAAATTATAAATGTGTGCGTTGCTCAAATGCTATTTGTTTGGAGTGTAGTAGAAAGGTTTGCGTTACCTCTCTTTAAAATTAATAGGTAGCTGTAGTATGTTTTTTGTTTTATCTAGAAATATATATGTTTGTTTACTTAATTACGCCTAATAATGTTGTTTTCTATATTACACATTTTGTTTTATGTAAGTATTATGTGTGAATAAGTTTTTTTTGCTCGTTTATACCTAATAAACCCTTTAATATTTTGCTTTTCTCTTTAAATGCTACATTTGTTTTTGATTTATTTCAATTTTGACCTATACTGGTCCAATAGACCATATGTTTCGCAGTAGCAATAAAAGTACTATGTTTTGGGTTAAGGGTTAATCTTATTTATGTTTTATTATTTTTTAGCTATATGTATTAGCTTCAATAAAGCCATCAAATAAAAACAAAACATATTTTAAAATATTTTTCTTGTGATGTATTATCGAACCACTTATTTTGCTACTTTTTTATTTAACAGTATTTTGCATTTTGGCTTTGTTATCTTTTTCTAACAATAAAAAAATTGCATCCTAATTGCATTAGAAATTTTTTAATGTAAAGCCTTAATAAAAATGTAAAAAAATAAGTCCTAATTTTATGGTTGTATTAAGAAAAAATGCGAAATGAGAATATTATTGTTTACTATATTGTAGCAATCATAGTCTAAAAAAAGTTTAAATTATAATTTCACATCCCATTCTAAACCGTAGCAATTCAAAATAAGACATCAAAAACGTATCATCTGCAAAACGTAGATTGTTTATATTTCGGCCATATATTCATATGCTCTTTTTACAACCTTCAAGCGCCCTTCTTATACTATGTTCTTAGTATATAATAAATATTTGTAAAGACAGTATACATCTTTTTTTGATACCTCGTTCTGCATGGAATTTATTCCAGAGTGTGTTAAGCACTTTAACTGTTCTAGTAGTCTGCTCGTACAATTTAGCTATAAGCAAAATTAAGTGTTGTGCTAAACCTACTTCTTTTAATATCTGCCATAATGTTGTATATTTCATGGGTTATAGACCTATAAACCCAAAAAACAATGTACCGTTAGATTTAGTTTTATTATATCCATTGTCTTATATTGACTAATAAACAAACTGACTGGAAGAGCTTTAAAATAATTCTTAAACATAAAATTAATCTTGCTGTGCCATTGAGAAAAAAGAATATCTATAAATAAAAAAAACAACAGGTAGTTTGGAAAAATACTCCCTCAATAACTTTTAGAACAAAACTATTTAAAAGAACTCATAGTAGAAAAAAGGAAGTTAGGAAAAAATGGCAGCAATACAGAGCTCCACAAGACTACTAGTCTAAATAATGCTATACAGAAACTAAAAAGGAAGATACAGAATATAAAAAATGCAACAATTAACTTTTTTTAAGTAATTTAATAGCTGACCAGAACACAGATTATTCGTTATAAAACGCAACAGAAAGAATTAAGAGACCAATTATTATAACGAACAGAAAGCAGAACGATATGCAGATCATTTATAAAGCAGGTCCAAACCGAATGACAATGATGGTGAAGAACTAAGATGGGAAGAACCATTCCAAATCGAAGAAAAAATAATGTTGACATTATTTAGAGAAATATCAACAGGGATAAAAGAGAATACAAATTCTAAGAAAGCTCCAGGATATGATCTTAGAACAGGAGAACGATTAAAAAATCTACGAAGAAAAGCTATAGTTAAGCTGACACACCTAATAAATGCTGCTTTTAGATGAGATACGTTTCCAGACTCTGGAAAGTAGCCGAAGTCATTATGATCGCTACACCAGGTGAACCACCTAACAAAGTGAACTCCTCTCGACCAATATTACTTCTTCCGGTTTCAGAAATAAACATTTCACTATAGATTAAGTTGACAGAATAACGAACTAGAAAAAAAAACATTAGAAGAAAAGAAAGTCCGCTCTACAATCTTCTTGGTAGAACAGGTGTTTGATAAAGTCTCGCATGAGGGTTTAAACTATAAACTAAAAACATTTATGCCTAAACAGTATTCCGAAATCCTAGAATCATACATTGCAAATAAATATTTCAGAGTAAAATAAGAAGAAGTGTACACCGATTTAAGGGAGATCAAATCTGGCGTGCCACAAGGGAGTGTATTAGGTCCGGTCCTGTACTTATAGTATACGTGTAACATTAAAGAGCTACAACAAAACACTATTGCCACCTTCGCAGATGACACAGCCATACTAGCGAGAGGAGACACTAGTGACTGCACACATTAACTTTACAAATAAAAAAGTAGAAAATTTTCCAGTTAGAATAAATAATACCCAAGTTCCTTATGCAACATCAGCAAAATACTTGGGCATAACCCTAGATGCGAGGGTGTGCTTGCAAGTCCATATCAAAAAGAAAAGAGGGGAGCTTGATTAAATATAAGAAATTTTTTTGGCTGATTGAAAAAAATTCAACATTATCCATTTATAACAAATTATTCATTTAGTATTCATTTAGTTTCAAAACAAATTACCGAGGAACATTGTTGATGCTTCTTGGTATATTCGTAACAGAAATCTTCACCAGGACGTGGTTATGGAAACTTTGACCGAAGTAATCAATAAAACAGTAGCAAGTTACGAGCATAGGCTGCATAGTCATGTGAATGTCGAGGCAATCCAGCTTATTAACAACACTGTACGAAAGATAAGACTCATAAGGACAAAACCTTTGGAGTTAGTGTAAATGTGTAACAGTTTAGTGTAAAAATCAAAGTACAGTACTGTGATATTATTGCATGTTAAGTGTAGTATATTCGTTGATAGATAAAATAAGAGTAAGCCATAGGGTAAGCCCTTATATTTAGGTATTTGCTGTTTATTAAGTTGGGTTAGAAAATAACTGATAATTGGTCATTTGTGACCAGATAGCAGTATACAAACACCATACAGTTGTTACAAAAAAAATATCCGTTGTCTTGTAAGGATCTAGTAGATATGTGAGAATCACAGCGACAAAATGTTTAGTATTAATAACAAAATGTTTAGTATTAATTATTAATTTTGGTTCCGATTATATTTTTTAAATATTACTTTACATGTAGATCAAAATACCATTGTTCATTAATATTTGTGTTTTGTCATTTAAGAGTCCCATTTCACTGGTGAATTCGGTGTTTTCACACAACACTAGTTACATTATTGTTAATAATATTTATATAAAGGTAATTTGATTCACATATCTCCCTAATTAACAGAGCGTATTGAAAGCCCTATATCTACTGGTATATACAATTCTCGCCCTTTCATCAATAGCAAAGTTATAATGTAGCATTAAAGAGATTTATCTTCAAGGCTTTTAATTTTAACCACATCCTGATTTTCTAATCCAATATGGAAAATACGATAGAAAATGGTCAGCACGATATATATATATATATATATATATATATATATATATATATATATATATATATATATATATATATATATATATATATATATATATATATATATAATTATATTTATATTTTGGAAGAGATTTTTAAATAAGCGCATATTAAATATGGGTTCTTACGAAATAGTAGTTAGATTTATTTTTTATCGTATGGCATACAATAAGAACACATATTTAAAAAGCAATATAAAATCATTACACGGAGTATGACAAACGAACATCTAATGCATTAATATAGTCTAAAACATTTTCGGTCGCATTCAGGAACTCGTCAAAAACTTCAGGGAACCGCCTTTGGGGGCATTCTTCAACAATGTGACGGATGGTCTGTCGTTGCGCACCACAGTCACACTCCGAAGTAAGGGCTTTTCCCCATTTATGTAAGTTGTCAGCACATCTACCGCTTCTTGTTCTTATTCTGTTTAGCGTTGTCCATGTACTCCGGGTCAGTTCAAAGCCTGGCGGTTTCTGATCGATACAGGCCATTTGCTGTGCTTCATGTGGTGAGTCGCGCTCCCATTGTCTTCTCCAAGCATTGGTGAGGTCGAAATGTTCCTGATGTAAGGAGGTGGCCCTTAACATGACAGGATATCTAGAGCGCAGTCTGTTCATTTCGATATCAAGCTTATCATGGTGGATGGGTAGTTGATGGTTAGACTGGATTTTTCGATATTCTCTGAGAAGGGAGTGACTTCTTCGTAGTTTCGGCGGTGGAATGTGACTCAGAATGGGAAGCCAATAGTTGGGTGTTGGTCTAATTGTACCTGAAATCATTCACATTGTCTGGTTTAATTGGATGTCAATAATCTTTGTGTGTTTGCTATTGAGCCATACTGGGGAAGCATATTCAGTGCGTATAGCATATTCAGTTCAAGCATATAGTAGTTAGAGTAAACAATTGAAAGAGTCTATTTATGTGATGACGGGTGTCTGATGTACAACATAATTATAAACTAATTAATATTTGAATGGGAATAAGCCACAATTAAAGGTTAAAGTAAGTTTATTGACGTTTCAATTTACATTTTCAATAAACAAATTTTGTTTTTTTTTAATTTACTAATGATTGTATTTTGAGAACGATTTCCGAAATAAAAATTGAAACACCAATAAAGTTACTTTAACCTTTAATTGTGGCTTATTCCCATTTAAATATTACTTTAAAATGCCACAAAGAAATAGCTTCAAAACAATATAATTATAAACTTTTTCAATTTTAATAAATTCTATAAAAATAATAAATAAATAATAAAATTACTTTATTTAATTTTATATTTAATTAACATATTATTTAAACTTTAAGATGCTTCGTGCTATCCTACGGTACCGCCTACTCTACCACTTTTTTGTAGAACGTCGCAACTCAGACATACTTATCTTGCATATGTTCAGCATACATGATATTTCAGTACTTGCGGACACGGTTTTCGGCCATCAGAAGGTTAAACAATATAAAATAGCACACTATAGACGTTTTATCAAAGTAAGCTTAATCTAATACACTTATAATCCAATCTCAAAATACGTATAAAACCATAAACTTGTTACAAATGTGTAAAAAATATTTAAAATATAGGTACATAGAGGAGGACAATAATTAAATTGTAAATGTGAGCGGTTAGATTGGCTGGATTTTGAGTAGTATCCATTCCCATCTCTTGAAACCTATTTGACCGGAAAAGAGGTATAGTAGCGCCATCATCAGCTGCCACAGTTATTTGGGAAACATGTAAAATTACTCAGTTTCGTTGTTGAGCATACCTTATCGATTAAATAATCTGAAACCACATACTATTTGGTCGGATTATTGTATATACCAACACATAATTAAGTAGAACATATATTTGTATATAATGGATTAAGCGAAATAGCGGAGGGCGGTAAATGTGTACGAAATAGATTATCTTTATCGTGATTGTGATTAATAGTATTTAAATTAATCGCGTACATGAAATTCGTCGACATTGCAAATTAACTTAAAAACAATGTGAAGTACATATGTATATATATATATATAAATATATATATATATATATATATATATATATATATATATATATATAAATATATATATATATATATATATATATATATATATATATATATATATATATATATATATATATATATATATTGAAAGGTTTACGATCGTCTTAATTTAAATACACAATGTAAGTTAGATTAAAATCTTACTGTAAATGAGAATCTCGGTCCAGGAGAAAAAAAAAATGAAAAAACCATTTCAATCATTTAATAGAAAACGTTTCGTGCAGTATTTCTGCACTTCTTCAGTTCTAATGTTTGTAAAGTCATATAAATATGTCAAACAATATTAAATACACATAGGTTTAGGTGTTGGTAATTACATTTTATAACTACAATAAAATTACAGTAAAAAACACATTCAGAGTTTTTTTAAATTTTATGCAAACTTCTTAAATATATTAAAAATAAACTTATTATTATGCTGATGATGGCGTATAATCTCGCTTTAATAAGTTTTGGAAAGTTTTCTAAGATTTTGTTTATCGCTACTAAGAATAGTGTTCAATTAATTAAGAATTCTTGAGGTGTTTCATTTGTTTGATCTTTAGTGCTGGATATTGTACCGTTTATCTTAACTTTAAATGGTCTCTTTAAATTCTTAGCGCTGTATTTTGTATGACTTCTAGTTAAGAAAGAAGAGTCTACTTTGCAGATGAGTATACAACTGATCCCTAATCAAGTTTTTATCGTACTAGTGATTTGTAAATATGAATTAGCCTTTTAAAATCTAAGACCAGATTATGATTGCACATTGTTCGGAATTATATTGTTAGTTTGCATAATATGGTATTTTCAAGATAGTTTCTTATCAAAGATCATTCCTAGAAATTTTGAGTGTTCCACATAAGTTAAGTTGTTTCCATATAACTAAAGATCTGGATTTGTTGAGTGCCGTTTTTTGAAAATAAATTACATTTGGTTTTGGTTGTAGAAAATTGCAATCCTACAGCTTTTGCCCAGTTTTCAAGGTGATTTATTGCACATTGTAAGTTTTTCTGTATAGAAAAATATTTTTTCCTTTTGAGTATATACCCAAATGAAAAATATTCTTTCTATACGGAAAAACTTACAATATGCAGTAAATCACTTTGAAAACTGGTCAAAAGCTGTGGAATTTCAATTTTCTACAATCAAAACCAAATATATTTTATTTTCAAAAAAACGGCACTCTACAAATCCAGGTCTTCAGTTAAATGGAAACAACTTAACTTATGTGGAACACTCAAAATTTCTAGGAATGATCTTTGATAAGAAACTATCTTAAAAATACCATATTATGCAAACTAACAATCTAATTCCGAACAATGTGCAATCATAATCTGGTCTTGGATTTTAAAAGTCTACTTCATATTTACAAATCACTAGTACGATAAAAACTCGATTAGGGATCAGTTGTATACTCATCTGTAAAGAAGACGCTTCTTGCTCAACTAAAAGTCATACAAAATACAGCACTAAGAATAGCTACAGGAGCATTTTGTACTACTCCCATTAAAAGTCTACAATGTTTAACCGGGGAACCACCTTTAAATTTTAAAAAAATGTACTTATCCTTAACGTACGCATCATCCATATATGCGATAAAATCGCATCCCACTTTCCATCACGCTATCGCTGAACGTTTCAAAGAAACTTATATAATTAAAAAAAGATGAACCCTCCCTTTTACGATAGAATCAGAAAATATCTTTCTCTACATAATATTCAATTTACAAAATTTTTTGATCAGACAATATAGTCACACCTCCCCCCTGGACCTTTTCTTCTGCAATATATGATCTAACTCTTTCTAAATACAATAAGCTTGAGACTCCCCATGCAATAATTATTCAATCATTTTACAACATACTTGCTTCTTTCCCAGATCATTGTCATATCTATACAGATCCATATGGGATCAGCAGTTAAATTATCTTCCAGTTGCAGTAATTACTCTGGAGAATTAATCTCAATTCTGCAAGCCCTCATTTATTTTCGTACCCACAAAATTCCAAATCCTGTCATAATTACTGACTCTCTCAGTGCGTTACTTACGATAGAACAGTTATATACAAGTAATTCCATAGGCATTTTAGTCAAAAACAATTACATTTGCTAAACAACGCGAGGCAGCAAGTACGTTTTATATGGGTTCTATCACACATTGGACTTTAAGAAAACGAACAAGCAGATATTTATACCAGAGAAGCAATACACAGTGCCTCTTTAGTGTTAGTGAAATTAGTGTCTGTTTCCAACTACAAATCGTTCCTTAGAGAGAAAGTGACAAATAAAAGGAAAAACGAATGAAAAAACGAATGGATTTTTTTACAATCGACTATACACATCGTAAAGCATTCAACTGAATCTTGGTGCGGGATAATTTTAAATCGACAGCTGTTTGTTAAGCTAACCCGTTAACGTATTGTTAACTAACGATAACTATTGTTAACGTATTGTAAGCTAACCAGTTCCGTCTGTAGTAAAGAATGATCTTGATGAAATCTTCGTGATTCGATTAAAATATTGGTGAATATAACAGCCCAAAGAAAGCCCTAAACTCAACTCTGTTTACATCAGCTAATTCTGACTTGTTATCATTTGCATACTTGCTCCTTAGAGTAGATAATTTCTGATTGGTCCACTCCAGTATTATAGTAACTATATTTTCAGATAATAATCTTTCAAATATGTAATTACGATTATTTTCAAGTAAACGAATTGCAGTGGGAATCTTGATTATGTTATGTACAGCAGTCCGTACATTTTTTTTTGGAGGAACGCTTGACCACTTGAATCTATTTTTACCATAAAAATATTTTTTATCGTTATTACCTTTATCCTCGGTTTCAGGTGTAGTACTTGCTTCTTCAGAAGGTAACAAAACTTCACTGCTGTCATTGTCAAAAGGTCACTGTCACATTAGTTATACCATTGTAATGCAATATTACTAAAATCTGCATCACTCACTTTTATTTTTTTGTGTGAACTGGCTATTTTTATAATGCACAATTTATTGAAATAGTTACGTGGATTGTGATGTGCCGTCAATTTGACGTATTGTGATTTTCTACACATGGTATTTTAAAATATATCGCTCGGAAAAGCAACAAATTTCTGCTATGTACTTTCGATGACTAAACTGAAAGGTACTGAGAGGGTCGACCGTACAAATTTAGAGTAAGTGGGGATCCCGAATTAACGCGCATTTGCGATACGTCATTTTGCTGGCACGTCACCAGTTTAGGGTTAATATAACGCATATATTAATAGACTGTCCTAAATACATCAGTGACAGACAAACACACTCAATACCTAATAATATAAAAGCAGTCTTAGGAGCACATTGTAAATTTACAAATATGTTTAACTACCTGAAAAATATTAATGTTTTAAACAAACTGTAACTATTATTGTTTTATAAACCCTAATTACAAATAGTAAAATATGACATTCATACCTAATTGTAACCTATTTGTACATCTAGCAATTAATCAAAAAAACTGTTTAGATTTAAGATCCTTTGTCTTACCTATAGTATCCCAAAGTGGTTGATGCTGTTAATAATAAAATTAAAAAAAATATTTAAACTTAAAGCCTAAGACACTGTAGATTCAACGATTTGTCGTAAGTATTTTATTCACAATTGTATTTTTTTTGAGGCATGGACTCTTTTGTATTATACAGCAAAATAATGACTGACGAATTTCCTCCAATCTAAAATAGTTCCAATTTGATCAAATACACTAACTTATACTACTTTGACTATATCCATTGTCATTACGAGTATATTTAACAGGTGACTGCAAAGGAATAAGTTTTGCAACGAATTTTCTGTAATAGTTTGGGTAACTTAAAGCTGAATATTCCTTGATTATTTGTTTAGCCGAGTGTGATTATTCGAAGTGAGTTGAATAGAAATTTTGTTGATCTTAGTTGCGTTGGAAGTTTGATTACAATGACGTGTTGCATTTCCCTTAATTAACTTATCTTGTTGTTGTTTCACTTTATTTGCTATTACTTTGTTATATCCTTGGTTGTTTGTTTACTAGTTAGAGATATAAAAATAAGATGTTAAACTACTTTCTAGTGGTATGTCTAATTTGAATATTACATTTATATGGGATTAAACCACAACTATTAATTATTGTAATAAAAATTACATATTTAGCTAACTAATGTTTAATGTTTTATGGATAAATTGATGTATTGACATGCTTGTACATGCTTAAAGAAATCTGAGGTTAGTATTTTTACCCTAGAAATATTAAATTTTGATTGTTATGTGTTTTTTGTGATCTATATTATTATTATATGTTATGTTGTATATTATGCATAAGTTTTGTAACGTAGATTTGAGTCGCTTTCTTCAAAACAACCTAAGTCACATTTTGGAGATTTTGAGTTTATCACACCAACATGTATTTCTGTGGTTTACACACATTTTAATGTAGAGTATGCCTAAGTCCCGTAGGAATATATGATTTTATGTCGATTTAAAATATTCATATATTTATGAAACCACCTTAGTCCAGGACTTAGGTTGTTTCTGCACTAAATTGTTAGTTGTTGTTGGCATATCAAAGTTGACCACAACCTATAAAATTTATAATGTTTCTATTGTTTGTTCCAATTGCTGCTTACAAAAAGCTGTCTGTATATTAGAAGAAAAACGTTCATATTTTAATATTATTATGAACAACGATCAACCAACCACCAGTGCTGAAAACGCTAAGAATGGAGGGCCTTACTCTACATACTTTACATTCAGCAAATTATTAAAATAAAACTGATGACAAGACACCAGAAGTGGCTCGAAAGACGCTTTAAGTTGTACGTCTGTAATCGTTTATTTAAATCAAAGCTTTTCTGCAATTAAACAACGTTGTCGGCTTTCAGAATCAGACAATAGTCGCTTCGTCTGAAAGGGTGCTTATGACAGTTTTATAGATTTTTTGTTCGAGTTTTATTGGAATCTTTCTAACATACGAAACACTACTTGTCTCTACAGTATAAATTGTCATGTCTTATTTTCCAATCTACCTACTACCTTGCAGATCATATCTTTTAAGCCCAACGGTCGGTTTACTAAGAGGCCATTAATATTATCAGTTCACATGATGACCCAAAATATTGCCTGTATTGAGCATAAATACTACTTTGCTGCGCAACGCATTATTAATGCAATATTCGACAATTATCTTATATTACTTTCAATAATTTGTTTTAATAATTCAAGGTTTGCAAATTGGCTTTGAATTTTTCCAAGCCGATGATCGCAATGTACCAGCTTGGACTCGTAATAAAACAATTAAGTAACCGTTTATTATTTAACCAATGATTTTTAATTTGTAGTTATACATAGGGAAAACTAAAACAAAAAGAGTTAAGGTTGATTCCTTTTGAAAAATGCATTTATTGCGTGAGTTTTTAAATATTGGTGAATGCGCCGTCTAGGTTGATAATTTTTTGTAGTTTTTGGCGAATTCTCTTAAGAATTATAATACTAATATTTTTTAATTTTTAGATCTTCACCAAGATGACAAAAATGTATTTTTCTGTATATTATTACGATAAACGACAATACGATCATAAACTACGACAAGAGATATTGGAAAAAAAATTAGAAATAAAAATAAAACAAGAAGCAGAAAGAACAACAAATAAAAAGTAATTTACGAAAAAAGTTATTTTTTATATTTTTCGATCCCAGCCCAATTACCAATTAGTTTTAATAGAAAAACTGAGATAATTTTGGCTTAATTAAACTAATTAAATGCATTTCTTCACAAAAATGGAAGCAAAAAACTAATATGGCTTTAACTTTGCAAATTTTATAAACTTATAATTTAACGACTGTGATAGTTTTCAAAAAGACTTGAAAGTTTCCACCGACTAAATACTACGTTTAATTAAACTTTCTTTTAGTTGTACATCTTGTAGTAGAAAGTGCATAGAAATGAGTGCTTTGATCTGAAACTTTCTTAATAAAATATCAATTACTAAAATATGTATATGCTCTATTGTTATTTAATTCGGTTAATATTTCTTAATGTTTTAATGAAATTGATCAAACAACAGTGTATATTTTTTATAACATTTACATAAGGTATATCGTATAAGGTATAATATTGGCATACTTTATTTAAGCACCTATTTGAATAATTACTACTCAACTAATAAGAAGAAGAGTCAGAGAAAGAAAATTGAATTAAAATACAAAACTGCAAAGTAGATTAGTCTTCTTCTTTTTCTACTTCTTGCAGATCTTTTGATTTGTTTAATTCTGAAGCTGCCTCTGTTTAATTTCCTGGAAGGTAGATTGCCAACTATCCCTCCATCTTTTAGGTAGTCTTCCAAGGTCTTAAACTGGACCGGTTGTTTTCTAGGGCATTTTTGGAAGTCTATTCTAATTCATTCGTCTTACATGATTATACCACAACCCCTTACGCTACCTTCCCCATCTTACAATATCTTGAATTTTACACTGCTCTCTGACGTTTGTATTTCTCACCCTGTCTCTTCTTTTTTGCCCACTATTGTTCTTAGGGTTTTTATTTCAGTAACCCTTAGCATCTGTTTCGTTTTGTTGGTATCTTCGCGCACTGTTCAATAATTGCTGCATCATCTGCATAACACACCATACCAATTCTTTTTTTGCCCATTCTGTATCCGAGATTAAGAGATGTTACTTTGTTTATAATTTTGTCCATGAGTGGGTTAAACAAGAAGGGGCCTAAGCTGTCGCCTTGTCTAATTAATCCCGTTATTGGAATATTTTCAGTGAATTGGTCTCCTGCTCTAACTTTAGTTACATTCTTGTAATTTAGGTTATGGACTATCATGAATGTGTTGCTTGTGTGAATCCATTTTAAAAAAAGAGGTAAAAGAAATAAATTAGACTTACAATCAATTTGATTTTACTACCCAAGACGACCGGTTTCGCTTTCTAAAATTTGCAAAGCATCATCAGTTTAGTGGTACAAAGTAAATTAAATGCTGAAATTACAAAAAGCTCATATTAGGGTGCCGTCTTATAAGGATACAAAACAAAAAAGTTATAGTAATTATGCCAATATTACATGTATGTGTTTATTATTATGCATAAAATTGCTTTAGCAGACAAAGTAACAACCCACAAATTGGTAAGAGAAAAAAAAATTCTGTTGAATTGTAATAAATTAGAAATAAACAAAATACTACTTACATTCCGGTACATGAGTTTTTGTATAGTGATTGGTGATACATAGTTCAAACTATCCCGTATTACTGATAATGGGTGATCTTCGGTCAATGTTGTAACTGTCTGACAATTTAGGAGGAAGTTTCTTGAGGGGAGGAATGTTAACAAATGATAAGGGAGTAAGGTATATGTTATTGTTTGTTGAAAGAAAAAGTAATGTTTATTATTATTTAAATTATTAAAAATATTTATATTTATTAAAGAGATATATTTTTGAAATATGTGTTAAATTATTGAAAATTTTTATACAGATAGAGGACAGTTATATGACAATGAAGGTTATGGATTATCTTTGTTATGTTGGTCGGTGTTTTATTTTCCATTAATATATATTTAGAATGTCTTCCAGGCAAACCCTGTCAAACTCCTTCGTCAGATCAATGAAGCAAATGTACACTGGCATGCCGAACTCTATATCTTTTTCTTTTATTTGTTTTATTATGAATACTGCATCTGTTATAGACCGCCTTTTTGTAAAATCTTGTTGCTCTTCAGCATTAGTGATTTTCCTTTCCAATTTGTCCTTAAGAATACTCGTGAAAAGTTTCATCGTTGTATTTAAGAGGGTTATTCCTGTGTAGTTTTGTGGGCAAGTTTTTTGTTCTTTTTTAAATATGGGGATTGTGGTGCTCTTATGCCATTCCTCTGGTGTTTCTGTGTCGTTTAAGATTTTGTTAAATAGTTGTGACAGTTTACTTGCAAGTTCAGGGCCTCCATATTTTAAAAGTTCATTGGGTATACCATCTGTTTCAGATGATTTTCTGTTTTTTAGCTTCTTGATCTTTGCTTCTACCTCTTCGTCACTGATTGTAGCACTTATATCTGCTTCGTATTCGTTTATATTCAGCGTTTATTCATCATTATATAGCTCCTTAAAATCCCGTAGCCAGGTCTCTATAGGTACTTCCTTGGTCTGCACGAACTCGTTAACTAATTTTTTCCTGTTCCGAAGCATTTTCCATACTTTCTTTTGAACACCATGTAGGTCGTAGTCCAAGTCGCTGGTGAATTAAGCCCAATGTTCTCTTTTGATTGATTTTATTCTTGCGTTTACTTTGTTTCTTACTTGGACATATTCTGCGAGAGCTTCTTTCGATTGTGGGCTTTTATATCTCAGGTAGCATTTGCGTTTTGATTCAGAGAGTTCTTTTACCTCTTGACAAAAACCATGGTTTGTTGTGGTTTATCGCCCTCTTGTTAATTTTCCGCTTTTCAATTGCTTCTTCTAGTAGATTAGAAACTTCCTCAAAATATAGTATTTTATATATATAAAGTTAAGATACAAATAATTCTGGTATTGATTACTAAAAATATCGCCATCAAAAACTATAGTAACTCAGTAACTAAGTCACGTATGACAATTTTTGTCTTAAATCTGTTTTACTCTTGCAAGATCATTATTAAAAGTATTACTCAATACTACAAAATTATCCATTTTAAAGATTAATGATTGTTGGTAACGATGTAGATATATTTTTATAATTACCTCAATTACATAAAAAATGAGTAACTATAGTCTTCGTAGGATAAGTCGAATATATTTATGTACAATTCCTGTAAACCTAATAGTCAACGACCAATTGTTTATCTATAACTTTAAAAATATTGATCAAAAAAATATTAAATAAATATAAGGTTGAATGCTCGAATAAATGAACTTTGATCAGATAAAAGGCATATAACGAGCACAGTTTAATTTAATCTTGCCCAAGTACTTTCGATCCCTAGATCATCTTCAGCGGCATTTCGTCAATTGCGGCCTATCCAACAAGAACAAAATGTCATAAACATATAAATGTACATCACAATGTAGTGATGTAGAGTGATGTACATTTATATGTTTATGACATTTTGTTCTTGTCGGATAGGCCGCAATTGACGAAATGCCCCTGAAGATGATCTAGGGATCGAAAGTACTTGGGCAAGATTAAATTAAACTGTGCTCGATATATGCCTTTTATCTGATCAAAAAAAATATTAGTTTAAATCCAAACCCAAGCTTTTAGTTCTTCAACTAAACATTTAACAAAACTGAATCTGTTGAATAAATCCTTTCACCAATATTAACTTCATCACTCAATTCCAAGCAACCAACACAGAAATAGATAACAATCAACCACAGCGATATAAAACTTACTCCAACTACTTAAAATCGGGAATAGTTTTAGTTATTATAGCAATAAAAGTTGGTACAGAGTTTACGGCAATATACTTAAGAGAGACCAGAAGCTGCTGTCAAAAACAGGAGTTTAGGTAAACTTCACCGTTTCCCTTTGTTGAAGTTAACTCTCGTAGTTTCCTGAAACTAAAACATTGTTTACTTATATTGCTTAATATTTACGATTAATTCAAAAGTAAGTTATATATTGATTTTTAATGGCAAAATGCGTTTCTGGATGAAATAAAGAGATATAAATTGTTATTGCCGACAAAATAAATATTGTTTTTCAAAATATTTTCATTGCTTTAATTTATATGTTTTTGAATGCGTCCAAGCCCTTTGTTAACATATTTTCTATTCTAAATGAAAAGACCGATATGTTTTTTGTACACACTTACGACAAATAAAAAAGTTAAAATGAGAAGTATTTTTAAAGTGTGTAAAAATATATTTCCCAGCTGAGCGCTTTGGGGTACCTTTCTTTGGACCATTCTTAGAGCTATGTCGCAATAGAACACTAAAATAAATAACTCATTTAAAGTTTATAATGTTCTACTTACGTCAAATTTTAAAAAGTATCACTACTTGAGAGATATCCCATTGCGTAGAAAGATCCAAAATTTTCCTTATAAAAACTTAAAAAATATACATAAGAGACGAAACATTGGACTTTACAAAAAAACCTGTTAAAAATTTTGTTTATGGTATGGGTGGAAGAACACCACGCCAATCCCACTCTCGGAAAAGAAATATGAAAAAAAGCTGTTGCAGAAGGGAAAATATATACGAACTGGAAAGAAATACAGAAATGACCGAGATTAACTGAATCAAAATGCAACTGAAGTGTTTTCAGAATGTTAACGAAGAAACAAGAAAAGTTCCTTAGGCGACGAAAAAAACAAAATAGGCGACAAAGATTTGCAAATTACTTATTTGGGAGAGTTGATTCAAACTACTACTATTCAAAGAACTCGAAAAAAGACTAATAAAAGGCAAGACCGCACTTGTTCCCACAAATACTTTATAAAGCTAGTTAAGCTATCCAAACGAGTTTGTAGATATGCTTTTTATTCAATCCACGGCATATCAAGAAAACGTGTTGATCTCATTGCTGAACTTTTCGTGACAGAGATATTGCAGCGCCACCTAGTAACAAAGGAAAATATACAAAAAGACTCAACCGAAAATCTAATAAAACACTCAAAAATGTGAACATGCTCATCCAGAGCTTTCCAAGGCTTGAGTCGCATTATAGTAGAAACAAATACCGTCGATTCCATTTATCTCCAGATCTGAATTTAAAGAAGATGCATTAACTGTATTTAGAACTTTAGAAATTCTAAATAAAAACCCAAAGTTCTCTATGACTTCCACTATCGATACTTCAAAGAAAACTTCAACTACAGGTTTATCTCATCTCGATCAGATACGTGCAAAAAATGTGATGTCTTAGATAACAAACTCAAAGATATGACCCTCGACAAAAATGAACGAAAAGTTTTAGCAGCGGACAAGAAGTTGCATGAAATTAAGGCCGATTTAATTTTCAAGAAGCTGAAGGAGAAAACCACATTCTGCAAGAATAGCCACAAATTAGAGGTTGTGACCTTTGACTTCCAACAAAACCTTCCACTTCCAAAAATTTTTGATGGTGAAGCTTTCTACAAACGCCAGTTGTTAACATACAAGTTCTGCCTCCATTCTGGTAAGACAAATCAAGCACACTTTTATATGTATAGTGAAACTACGTCTCGAAAGTCACCAAACGAGGTAGTGCAATTTTTATATCACCACATAAAAAAATACTCCTTAAAAATGTTAAAGTTTCATACCTTTTCTCAGCTAAAGCTGCTGCGCAAAAAAAACTCAGTAATTATTCAGTTTCTGTATTTTCTGGTAAGAACTAGGTCTATTGAAAAGATAGAGCACCGCTTTTCTGAGCCAGGACATAGCTTTCTTCCCTGTGATTTCTGATTTGGAGTTATTAGGAACTTTTTAAGGACGAAGTACTACGTTTTTAGCCCCCAACAATATGCTGATTTTGTTAAACAATCATCCAAATAGTTTATTTCTATTCTGATAAAAAAAAATATGATCCTGAACTTTAGTAGTCACTATAAAGGAGATTTTAAAACAGTTATCTCAGTTGCAGAAAAGCAAAGATTTCAGATTTCCAAATGAAAAATTTTTCAGTACAGCAATAAACATTTAGATGGTTTTAAAGTCAGTATCTCTACTGGCCTTCCGAATTTTCACTTATTCCAAATCTTGAGAAACCTTGACAGCGACTTCTCAATTTACTCTGCAATCATATACCTATCAAAAAAGCCAAATATGCAGATGTAATGTAGTTGGCAACACATGAAGGATGTGTTTGCCCGTGTGCTTAATGTTTTATTTTTTCTTCTCAATGCTATTTTTTTGACACCAACTTTTTCCATTTTATAGATTTTTTTTGTATTTGTGTAGTAGGCAAACCATAGCCGTTTGATTGTTGTAACCGAATAAAAGAGTTTTTGTTGGGAATTTGTTTTTTTTTCTCAAAAATGATGGTAAAGAAGCATTATTTCACGTGTTTGGTGCAAAAAAGATGCAGGTCGAACTTTTTTTCTTATTTTTTCAAAAATTATCTACTTGAAAATAGTCTCAAGTATTGACTAAATCTGTTTGTGATTGATTGATATTATGTCTTTCGGATTAAAATAAAAACTTTTATTAAAAAACAGTTTTTTCAATTTCCCAACAATTACCAAATATGGAGCTGCATCCTTCTTACAGCAAATTTCTTAAATGAGAAATTTATCGAAGAAATTAGGTTACATAAATTTGATTTGCATAGCATCATAATTAACAATATGTTGAAAATTGAGTGAAGGTCAAAGTTGGTTTAATTAACGAAATTTATCTTTAACTTGTTGACTGCCGATGACTCAAGAGTTGAGTCATAACGGTTTCTACTTACAGGCCGATGACTCAACTCTTGGGTCAAGTGCACCATATGACATATTTGATTCAGTATAGATTAAGCCTTCAAGAATTGTTGTGTTTTTTATTGTTAGATATTTTTAAAAGATATTTACAGTTCTGGTTTCAAATAGAAAATAGATAACTTATACAATCTTCTATGTTTTAGACAGTCTATGAGTAAGAATCGTTTTCTTACAATCTTAAGATGTTTGCATTTTTCGCCAACACCAAGATATGGTGGCTACAAGATTTTTTTAACGAACGAATTGACCAAATTTATTATCCAAATAAACAGCTTTCCTTAGACGAGTTAATGGTTCTTTGGCGAGGGCGCTTAACATTTAGACAATATATCAAGAACAAGCGGACATAAATTTAGAATAAAACTGTATGTGTTAACTGAACCAGATCGATTTACATTAACATTAGGAATAGATAGTGGAGCAGAATTAATGAACGATTATTACCACAGCCTTTATCTCAGTAAAGAACTTCTGATAAAATAAAACTTACGTAACAGGAACGTTAAAATTAAACAGAAATTGACTAAAGCCGGAGTTACAACTAAATATGCTGACGGAGTCGCAATAGGAAAGTGACGCGACAAGAGAGAAATAAATTTTATTTCTATTGAATTTAGCGGTGAAATGATTAGTCTACAGAACAACAGAAGACAGATGATCGAAAAGCTAAATGCTATTGTGAAGTATAACAAATACATGTCAGGGATTGATCGCAAAGATCAGATGTTGTCCTATTATGTCAGTGTCCGGAAAACGATTAGATGGTACAAAAAACTTGGCATTTATATTATGAACGATATAACTAAACAGTTTCCATTTACTATCAAACGTTGAGAAAAAACCTGCCGATGTAACAAAAATAATCTTCAGAGTTCTACTACTTAAATTCCGGAGAATACCATTCTGATCAAAAGGGAAGACAAATGAGGAGAAGATGTAAAGTATGCTATAAAAATAATATACGTAAAAACTCTCCATTTTTGTGCTTCGATAAACCTTGTCTTTGTCTTGAAGACTGCTTCAAACTATTTATTATTATAAATTAAAACATTTTTCATGTTTTTTTTAATTTGTTGCTGTTTAAAATTTAATAAGTTTATATGATTGATGTATCTTATATACTAAAAGGCTAAGCTCTTTTCTTGTGCGCAATACTCCTCCTAAACGGTGATAGATAGGAGAATAGTTTTTCAAATAATTAAACAGATTGTTGAGTAGATTCCCCCTAAGGTTTAAAATTTAAAAAATTCGAACCGGTTTAAAAATGGCGGCCATAAAATGAATTTTTCCTATAGTAAAGTATAGAAATAAAATTAAAAAACTATTTTACGGATCGAAACTATTTTACGGATAAAGTATAGGAATTCAATATTATACACAATGCAACAACGCGTCAATTCTCGAATGCTGGAATGCACCAACAAGTGTTTCCACTTAAAGAATAACGATAATGACCACTCAAAATTCGGGATCCTCCTGTCTCCGATTTTAATTTATGGGATCTGTTTTACACTATCTGGTGAGTTGGTATTTTTTTATTTTTATGTTTAGTTCAAAATTTGGCTGTTATAAAAGAAAGCCAAAGGTTAGGTGCACTCTGTGTATATACTTACTCTCTTTTTATACACCAAACATTACTAAAGGTGATTAAACAATTGGTGATTAAACAATTCTTTAAAATATTCACCCAATTCACTCTAAGGCGGAAAGGTTCGCCCAATAAATTGCTGGGAAAATTCAAAGAGAACGGACGATAAATCGCTGCGACAGTTCAATGATGGTGGAAGCACCATACTCTTCAGTTACAATTATGAGCTTAAGAGAGGAAAAAGTTGTAGTTGCTTATTGGTTTAGGCGTAAAATGAGAAGAAAAAGAAAATACTTATCATAGTTCGACTGTTGTTTTTAGAGAGCTGTCTCAACACGAATCAAAGTTCAAAGAATTTAATCGAATGAAACCTAAAAATTTTTATTTTCTGAAAAGCTTAGTGTAAAGAAATCTTAAAAAAAAAGATACACATTTCAGCTATTTCTTTAGATAAAAAACTCCTGATTTCTATAATGTAAGTAGATATGAATTACAGTGGTAAATCAACCGTCAGTTACCTTGTTCATTCGACCTGTGATGCAATATGGTCCCACTTACAACCACAGTATAGGGCTCAACCAATGGAGGAAACTTGAAAGCAAATATCAAAACATTAATATGAGTTATGGAATTTACCTAACTGCATTGATTCTCTTGACAAAAAACAATTTCGCATTCAGTGTCCTCCTAATACAAGGTCGTCATAATATATAAAGGGTTATAATGGGTTCTTTTCAATTAATCTTATGGCTTTATCTGACGCAGATCAAATAATCACTGCAATAGATATCAATGACTGTGCACGGAATAGTAATGGTGCTGTGTTTCGCAAATTAAAAATAATTGGCAAATTATTGCATAATAACAAATTGAACATACCAAAAGCAACTCCATTGTCATGAAAGGCAAATGACAATACTTTTCTATTCTACTTTGTGGAAAATAAAGCATTTTCTCTCCATAATAATATAATGAAACCCTTCCCAAAAAGAGTATTATATGATGCCAAAAGAATAGTTAATTTTCGACTTTTAAGAGATAGAAAAAGTGTGGAATGTAGTTTTGGAATACTAACGTCAAAATTTTGTCTATCTGACCAACCAATTTACACTAACACAAGTAATGCTGTTACTATTACAGATAACAGTACGTTTAGTGAAAACAGCAATTTGAATGCAGCAAACCGCTTACGAAATAAACTAGGTGAATACTTTTTAAAACCAGTTGCTGCAATACCTACACAGTGGAAATGTGTCGGTTTACAAGACCAGTTATTTAGTAGGTACGATGAATTTTTTAAATCTGTATATAAATATTTACACTATGAGTTAACAATTTAAATAGGGGTTGTTTTACCGAATAAATATTAAATAAATAAATAAACAATGTATTTATCTGTAACTTTTATTTCTGATTCAATTTCTTTCCATGCTTTGCTTGTCATATCTGTCTTACTGTAAGCAGAAAGGGAATAGTTCCAGATGCACTGCAGAGCTTTCACTAAATTAATGAAAATTATCACAGAACTCTTTTGTTTTCTTGCCGACATGTTAACAGCTGAAAATTTCGTGTGAAATAAATCGCGAGGGCGACCGACACGTAGCACTTCAAAAGATATATCACTTGTGCATGTTGTGCAATCGCGCGGAAGTAAACTTTTTTATCGTCTCTATTAATTTACATTTTAAGTATCTGTTTGTGCGTATTGCGTATCGCATATCGTTTACGATATATCGCTTATCTTTTATCGCTCGAGTATGAACGCCACCTTAGAGTTATCTTAGAGATAATTTCTTGTTGTTTGGTAAATCTTTTACAAAATAACTTAATAACTTTTTACAAAATAATACTAAATGTTCAGAATTAGGATAACCAAAAGTTGCTTTTAATATTTTACAGAGACGTAAAACCGTGTTAGTTAATATCTATCTTAAAATCTCTCAGCCGGAAAGCTTCTGAATATGTTAACTAATGAAAATTATAAAATTGGTCAACATAAAATTATAGTTAAATATTATCCTTAACATAAAAAAAAATTTTAATGGATTTTTGTGTAACAAGTAAATAAAAAAATATATAAATCCTTAAAAGCGCTCTAGCTACCACGCTTGTGGTTATATCACACAGAACCGTTTCATGATTTTGCATGAATGAGATGGAAATGCAACGGGGTTTTTTTAAAAGAACACGAATCCTGTCTCTCTTTTGTCGTATTCGCGAGCGACTAAATATCTACTTGTCTCTTCTTTTACATATAAAATTGTATTTCAATCTTTGAATCGTATTTTTCACACAACATTAGGCTGAAGAGCTCTATGGTGCTTTAGGTTTTATTTGAACTGCGAGTTAAATCCACGTGCATATTTTTTGAATCATAAAAAGTACTTTACACGGTTTTTCTGAACAAAAATAAAATTAAATATACCGTAATTCGAAACGATAATAATATTCCAAAAGATTTTTTGTTTGCATTTGCTTTGTTTGCTCAGCCAGCCATATTTTCATTTAATATGAAAAAAAGTTGGAAACAAAATTTAATTAACGGTTTAAAAATAAATATTTATAAAAAATTTATATTCATATAAATATCGTTGTAAAATAAACAGCTATTTCTGAAAGGTGTCAGTTTATATTTTAATTATTTTATTAATATATATATATATATATATATATATATATATATATATATATATATATATATATATATATATATATATATATATATATATATATATATATATATATATATTAAATTTTCATTGTTTCAAATAATTTCTTAAACTGTAAGTCTTTATAGAAATTTTTTTTTAATCATAAATTTATTATAATCGGTTTTGTACAAAAAAAATCTAAATAATATATAAACAAAGTTTTACTGTGTTGTTCATAAAGCAATCATTAGTTTATTGAGGCTCAGAGAATCTCTGAATAATATCTAGCTTTCGTAAAATTTGTTTGCTTCTTCAGAATAGGCTACTATTATTTTAAAATTATTTTTACAGTATGTTCTATTAAATTAATATAAGACAATTTGTAAAAAATAGGCAATATTAACTCACAAGGTTAATTGTGAGGTTATTTCATAAAATTTTTAAGTTGTCACAAAGTATTAAAGTTAAAATTCTTAGATATTGAACTCTTCATTTCGTACTCCACAAACCACTCACCACCTATCGCTATTCAAACCAATCCAATAAACCTTGCCATTCACAAAAGAAAAGGTAAGTTTGGCAATTTCATCAATGAAAACCTCATTTGCAGGTCCTGTTGACATCCCGTCTTAAACATCTGTAGACAGCAACCCTGTGGAAGCTGCTTGTGGTCTGCAATGAAATATGGTTCAGCCACAGCTTTTCAAGTCTTTGAGGGCAGTCGCTTACCATACTGATCAGAAAAAATGACTGATCTTCTAACGCTCCCATTGCTTACAGACCAATGTTAGTAACATGAACAATGTGTAAATTACTAGAACAGATGATAAATAAATGTTTACTTTGGTTTCTTAAATAATACAATCTGATTGATGCAGCACATGTGAAATTTAGACCCAATCAAAGTAACATGGATAACCAGGTACTTTTTCAAACACAAATAACCCAAGCTATAACAAACAAGAATGATGTCCTTGTAGTTGCTTTAGATGAAGAAAGTGCCTCCGATGTGGCAAATGGACCTGTTATCATTAAAAAGCTTAAGAAACTCAGTTTTGCGGGTAATATTCTCACCTTTATAGACAGTTTCTTACAAGAGAGGTCATTTAAAGTGATTGCAAATGAGAAAACATCTTCTATATATACATCTTACAAAATGGAGTACCGAAAAATTCAGTTTTGAGCCCTACACGTTTTTTATTAGCAATAATGATATAGACATTTTTGTGCTTCCTCCATTAAAATACTTAATATACGCAAATAATCTTGTTTGTAACTTTCACCGTAAAGTTACAATAAGCAAAAATACTCTTTATTCCAAAATACTCTTAACAATGTTTATAACTAGTCCGCTAAAATTGAAGTCAAATTTTTATTTAAAAAATCATCAATGATCTAGAAGATCACACTTACCCTCCTCTACTTTAACTAAATGGATCTTTTCTTTAAGTGGTTGATAAACACAAATTATTGGACGAAATATTCGATAAATGACTTAGATGCAGAGATAAGATAGAAAACACAAAAACAAACTGCACAAATAGAATCAATATCTTTAAAACTTTAGCTCACCATAAATGGAAGGTAAAAGAGGAAGTCCTCTTAAAAATTAACATACCCTTGATACGCTCGTTTGATTACAGAAGCATTCTCTACATATCTTTTTCTTCTTATGGTGCCTATCCGTTACGGATGTTGGACACTAACATGGCTATTCTGACTTTGTTGACTGCTGCCCTGAAAAGTCCGGTAGTGGTTAAGTTAAACCATTTTCGTAAGTTATGCAGCCAGGATATTCTTCTTCGTCCTGGACCTCTTTTCCCATGCACTTTACCTTGAAGTATAGTCCGAAGTAGGTTGTATCGTTGTTCATTGCGCATTATATGGCCCAGGTATTCTAGTTTGCGATGTTTTATGGTTATGACTAGTTCGCGCTCTTTACCCATTCTATGTAGTACTTCTTCGTTGGTAACTCTGTCTATCCAAGAAATCCTCAACATGCGTCTATAGCACTACATCTCAAATGCTTCGAGTATCTTCAGTGATGCTTAAGTTAAGGTCCATGACTGCCCGCCATGACTGTCCGTCGATTAGTCCCACGCGACTCATTTAAGTTTGCACCCAGATAACAAAAGTTGGTGATTTGAGTTATAGGTTGTTGGTTAACTAGTAATTGACCAGGTGGTATCCTATTTTTGCTTATAAGCATGTATCTACTTATCTGCTTCCAACTTTCACCCCAATAGCCTGAATACAATTCACAATACTTTTTGACGCATTAGTGTTGGCGCGTTTTAATCAAGTTCTTTTGAAAATCTTTATGTCATCTTCAGAACCCACACTTTTTATAAAAAGGCAACGTTTACTACCGATTTATTTTTTCAGAATTTCTGCTATTCCAGAAACCCAGTAACTAATATAATTATTACAACCCACTCTGTTTTAGATAGTAGTCACCCTCAACCATATTTGTTCTCACAAATTTTAAAAATTTTGCTAAAATATACAAACCTAATACTCACAACTCCTGTTATAAAGTCCAGAATTCTCCGTGGTTCAAATAGCTACCTACTGTCCTTACCAGCTTAAACTTATATAAAAAGAAGCAACGTCCAGAACTCCCTCGGTACAGATATTTGAAAGACTTATAAAGACATTGAATATTTTAGCCATGTTATGCGCCAGCCAGAGAGATATAATATACTCCATTTAGGTAGAAGAGGGCCAGGTCGAAGAAGAACGTCATGGCTTAGAAACCTAAGAGATTGGTTTAACAGATCCTCTGCATCTCTTTTTCGAGCTGCCGCACAGTGTACGATTTGACTAATCTAAGTGGACAAAAGGTATTTAAATTTTATTGTTAAAACTACGTTTAATCACTTCCATTTCACTTTTAAATACATACTTTAACTGATGATAAACTCCATTCGCTTAACTCGGGCATATTTTGACAGATTCATTGTCGGAAACCTACAACACAACAATTCCTACTTCTCAGTATTAATAGCTAAAGTATCCTACCATTGCATACTACTTTGTTTAAAAAAAGAAGAATTATTCTAAATAGTGGAAGTGTATACTAAACACATCAAATTTTAGGAAGTATATATTTTAAAAAATATATTTTAGTTGTTATAATTTAACATAAATATTTATTATATGGTGCAGATAAATAAATATTTATTGTCAGTAATTCGCAAAGTTCTATTTTATTTACTATTTAGTTTGTTTACTATTAATATTGGCTATGAGTACGTGTGCTTGGTTGTATAGTAATTTCCAGCCACTTTTAGTCTGTCAAAAAGTAACTAACTTCGTAAAAAAAATAATTACTAAATTCACTGGACAGTTAGGACTGGGAATAGCGAACCGAGTTTACAAAACAAAGACCCCAGCAGATTGCAGATCTTTTAGAAACAATGGCCGAAACTACCTGCACCTTTTTCAGGTAGACGATCGGCCGCTCAGTATGACCGTTAACGCTAACTTGTGTACACGTGTCTTGGTTTTCAGTGCAATTTTAAGTGCTTTTTTATGATGGATTCGACATCTACAGGTAATTATGCATTTACTTAATGAACCAGATATAAACAAATATGCATTTGAAAATATATAATACCCAATACAAAATAGGTCATCAATTTTTTTTATTCATTTGTCATACGTAACATTCATTTAGATATATATTATGTTGTCAAGTGTAGTAAAGCTGTAGGTATGATCTTAAAGTACTCTCTATTTAGTACACTTTCATAATATAATTACTGTTTTTTGCGATTTTTAACATATTTAGTAAATAAAATATAAACAGATATGTATTTTTAAATACTATACTTGTCTTAATACTCAATACAAAAGAGGTCATCAAAATTATTTATTCATTTGCCATACGTATCTTTCATTTAGATATGCTATGTTGTCAAGTGTAGTAAAGCTGTATGTACTTATTGTCTTAAACTACTTTCTATTTCGTACACGTTCACGGGCGCCCATATTAAAAATTTAAGAGGGGGCTACACGTAAAGATGTTTCACATTATATTTTGTAAACTTTGGATAACCATATAGTTTAAAGCATCCGAAAAGCTAGAAGGGGTCCATGGTCTCCCCTGCTCATAGGTATGGGCGCCTATGTACACTTTCATAATACATTGTATAATTAATATTTCTTGCGTTTTTTAACATATTTTATGTTTGTGTTTACAGGTGCCCAAATGAAGCGGAAATTATTATTTGAATTTTGGCGTTCTATACCGGCTAATGGTCGATTAAATGCAGTAATCAACTTTGTGAAGATGAGTTTTGATGATCTGGATATTGATCAAGAACAAGAGAAGCAGTTAAAGGTGTTCTTAAAAAATGAATGCGAAAAAATTCGAGTCAAATGGGTTCAGAAGCAAAGACGACTGGACTTGTTTTTAAGTGAATACGAACAATGGTTAAATAATGATTTAACTTTCGATATGCTGATATTAGCAAATCAATCTCCAAAACCAAGTACTAGTGGTGGTAGACCTCAAAAAACTTTTATGGATAGCTCCAAAAAGACAAAAAAGAGGAAAATTCAACATTTACTTAGCGACTACAGTAAAGACCAATTATCGTTTGCTGCACAATTAAGTGTCCGAGCGAGTGGCAAACGTAATGCTGCTATGTTGATGGAAGAAGTATCGTCAGCCTCACCAAAACGTGCTTCCACATATAAGAAAGCAAGAAAAAATTTAGATGTCCAAATGAAACAAAGACCCTATACACCTGAAGAAGCTTTGGCCTTTTTTATAGCAAACAATTTTACTGTCCAATCTTAAAAGAATGTACAACAAGAGGCAAAAGAAAGAGGTTTTAATGCGTATCCATGTTATGATTACGTAGCAAAGGTAAAAGAGCAGTGTTATCCTCGAGTTGAAAATATTACAGTGACTGATATATCGGCGGAAGTAAGACTGGATGCTCTACTTAATCATACCGCACAGAGAATATGTAAGAACATTCTAGGAGAAAGGTTAGACACCAACATGCAAAATTATTCTTTAATATATAAGTGGGGGTGTGATGGTTCATCAGGACATAGTTTATATAAGCAACCGTTTGAGGATCCAGAGAGCACAGATGAATATATGTTTATAATCTCATTAGTTCCAATAAAACTCGTAAACAATCTACAAGAGACCATATGGCAAAATCCTCGGCCATCATCACCAAGATTCTGTAGAGTACTCAAATTTATTAATAAGAAAGAAAGCGAAGCACTGATAAAAGATGAATGTAGAGCGATTGAAAGTCAAATTCAAGAGTTAGTTCCAACTCTTATAGAAGTCCGAGGCGTTACCATCTCGGTCACGCATCAAATGATTCTGACAATGATTGATGGTAAAGTGTGTAATGTGTTAAGTGATAATAGATCAACTCAAAGGTGTTTTATCTGTAAGGCAACATCTAAAGAAATGAATACAGCATTAATAACGAAAGAGCCAGACGATAATATGTACCAGTTTGGAATATCTAGCTTACATGCTTACATTCGTATGATGGAATGCCTTTTAAATATTAGTTATCGTCAAGATTTTTGTGAGTGGCAAGTAAGAGGAGACAATAAAAAAGAAATGTTTAAAACAAGGAAAGACGAAATCAAGAAAAAATTTAAAGAAGTGGGTCTCATTATCGACAAAGTAAAACCAGGATTTGGTACCAGTAACGATGGGAATACCGCAAGAGCATTTTTTTATAATTATACGACCACAGCACGCATCATCAACCTTAATGAAGGGCTCATTCACAATTTTGGGACGATTCTTGCAGCTGTTGCGTCTGGTTATGAGATTGACCCTGTTAAATTTCAGAACTACTGTATAAAGACTAGGAAACTATATTTAAGTTTGTACCCATGGTATAACATGCCTGTGACTGTTCACAAAATATTGGTACATGGAGCAGACATAATCAAAAATTCACTAATACCGGTAGGGCAAATATCTGAAGAAGCATCCGAGGCTAAAAATAAAGAAATAAGAAGAGTCAGACTGGGACATACAATAAAAATATCAAGACAGCGAAGCAATTATGACTTAATTAAATATTTATTAATATCATCTGATCCATATATATCGTTGTTGCGAAAACTTCCACTAAAACAATTTTCTAGACATGATAGAGATATAAAATTTCTATTAAAACAATAAAAACTATTTCAAATTTGGTCATGCCTTTTATTTACCACAATTAACTATGATTTTATCATAAAATGTAATTTAGAATCACTTAAGAGAGTTTCAGAGTTTTGTCCACCTAGATTAGTCAAATCGTACACTGTGTGCCGTCAACAAAATTACTATAGCCAATTTGATAGCCAACGCTCGATAATCGAGCTCGGCATATGAAGAAGATAAAGACATTATGACAAAATTCCCTACACCGATATATCCAAAGAAGAACAGATCGTTAGTTTTACCGTCAACATCTCAAATACAACAATATCATTTGTAGCATCATATCGATGCTACTGATAATATTGTTGACCTTAAGACCTTTATTTTGAATATGGAGAATTTGAAATTGGTTATTAAAAGAATGATTATAATCTAAAAGGTGAATTACGTACGTAGAATCTATATTTCTATTGTTGAAAGCCCTTTTTGTGTTCTGCTATACATTTGTTAAAGGTTTTACAAGTTAAACCTATGTAAGTTTTTGGTCAGTCACCTGTAAATTTGTATACACCACTGTTTAAGTGCTTTTTCTTTTGGCTTCTGTTATTCTTAATATATTTGCTTAAGTTATTATTTGTTCCAAAAGCTGTTGTTATTTCTTTCTTTTTTATGTGTTTGGTAATTTTTTTGATATCTTGCCTGTATAATATAATCGAGGAAAATGTACTGGATTTTTTCTCTGTTGGTGAAAAGACTAATTTCAGGGTTTTCTTATGCAGTTTTTGGTTTAAAATTTTGGGTATTGCTTATTCGTTGCACCCATTGTTTACTGCTATTTGCTTAATGATATTAAATTCTATCGCAAAAATATTTTTTGACATGGGAATTTTTGTTTATGTATGTAACCTGCTATAGTTTTCATGTAGATCAGTAGATTCACAGAAATTTCTGTCAAAAAATAACTTCGAGATAGAATTGAATAGCAATAATCAAATAGTAATAACAATAGGTAAAACAAAATAACAATACAGAAATTTTTAAACCAACAGCTGTATAAGAAAGCCCTGCAATTAGTCTCCCAAATACAGTATACACAATGCTAAACTGTATGAAATACTCAAGGCATTAGACCATTACTAATTATAAATCATTAGCAATATGCACCGATATATATATATATATATATATATATATATATATATATATATATATATATATATATATATATATATATATATATATATAAATAACCATTATCCACAGCTCTTATATCCATTTATTTTATGTCCATTCATTTCTGTTTGTTGTTTTTTCCATCCATTCGTAATTAGTTTTATTTTTTGCTCTTGGTTGCTACTCAATAATTTGCTTCGTCCAACGGTTCTCTTCGATTCTTTCTACGTTTCCTGTCCTGATCTGTTTGGACATGGCAATCTTTTGTATTACATCTGTAACTATTGTTCTTTTTCTTCTTTCTCTTTAGAAGCAACTCTGCTTGTTCATTGGTGGATTAATACCTATATGAAAGGTTGTCACTTCATCGTCTGCACATTCGTATGATACTTCTTCTACCGATTTGTGATTTATCTTCTGCTTTTTTGACGAGACAGGAGCAAATAACAACATATAGGCAAAATAACAACAAAAATAGCCAAACACATAAAAAAAATGAATAACACCACCTTTTAGAATAAACAACAACTTAGGCAGATATATTAAAAACAACAAGAGCTTCAATAAAAAGCACTTACACAGTGGTGTATACCAATTTAAATATGGCGACTGCCCAAAAACTTACATTGGTTAAACTGGTAGCTCCTTTAACAAATGTATTCTTCTTCTTTAAGTTCCATCTTCTATCCAAGGTTGGAAATCATCATGGCTATGCGGACTCTGTTGACTGCCGCTATAAAAAGTTCTGCACTACTGCATTGAAACCATTCCCTTAAGTTTTTAAGCCAGGATATTCTTCGTCTTCGCACATTTCTTTTTCCAAGTTGTAATAATGCGTATTTTTGCCCTCTCATCACATGTCCTAAGTACTCAAGCTTTCGTCTTTTGATAGTTAATATTATTTCCGCCCCATTTTCTACCATTCTAGTTAATTCCACGTTTGACATTCTTTGAATCCATAATATTGAGAAACAGAGAAATCAGAGAAACAAGTGTATAGCAGAACATAAAAGGGCTTTCAATAATAGGAAAACAGATTCTACATACGCACTTCACAAAAAATATAAACATACCTAATTCTGAATGACCAACTCGAGACGAACAGTTCTACCCTCATCAACCCATTTCGTGAAGACTGTATATAGTAAGCACATCTAAAAATAGATTACTTGAGAAAATCTTTCTGCCGAAACCACTGTGATAAAATATTATAATAAATGTTATGAAAGTTTTAAAAACAAAGTTTTCAATATTTTATTGTTAAATACCTTAAATAAAATTAGAATGGGAGTCGCTCCAGTAAAGACGAATATAACTAAATAGGAAAAAATAGATAAAGATGATATAAACTGCGACTGTGGGGAAATACAAAATATGGAAAACCTCCTCACATGTCAAACCGACAAAGCCCGACACTGGACTAAACTACTATAAAGAAATGATTTGTCCAGACACGACAAAGTAAAGTAAGATACAGTTGATTTATTTCGTTTCCATGATGTTTAAATTTGCTATCTTTGTGAATTAATATATACATGATATACAGATTGAACGAATTTAAAACGGAACATACAATTTAATATATGTCTGTTTGAACTGCATTTGAAATAGTGGACCAATATAAAACTTGGACAAAAATAAATCCATACCCGGTGATAGACATTGTATAAAATATCGTTCAACTATCTGTCTCCTTTAAAGGAAAGAGGAGCTTGCCTAATAGTCGGAGAGATAGAGCCGAAATATTGGAATGATCAGTAATATGACATTTCTCTATTAGAATATATTCATTGTAACTGGGTTAAGACTTTGCCTTACAGGCGGACGCCCCTCGTGGTACAGGGGGTGGCTATACAGGGATGAAGTTGTAATTTTTTTCGGAAAAATTAACGATCGATAATATGGCTGAAAATTTGCCCAGAGTAAGATCTTGGTATAACTAGACGAAATCCCAAAGGGCGGACGCGAGAGTGGATACATGAGGGGTGGCGGACAGGGGTGAAATTGCAATTTTTTGGAGAAAAATTAACGATAAGTAATATATCCGCCATTTTCATGGCTCATTATTTAGCCCCTAAAAACTCTAAATCCAAAAGAGCGGACAGCTGGGTTGGTACAGAGAGCCATAAAACGGGGTCAAATGTACCACTTGCCTGCGCATTTTAGGTCTCGGTAACAATTTTCAAACTGATTTTATTATGATATTTTTATACCAATTGATTTGAAAATTTGTATGCTCACTTCTGTTACTATTCTTAAAAGCGTCAAGTAGAGTTTTCCTTAAAATTTTCCAAAAAAATTTCCGTAAATGAAAATTTTCGTAATTTTTTGAGGTAAAATCTAATTTGTAGAATCCTTTCGATTTTCTGTCAGTTATACCATGATTTTTTTCCAAAAATTTTCAAACGATTTTTCCGATAAGAAAAAAAAATTTAGAAAAACTTTAAAAATTTCGTCATTTTTCTCACTCTCATTGATGTCATCACATTCATCATCTTCGTCACTTTCACTTTCAATAATATCACATTCATTATCTGCTTCATTTTCAATCAGTACTTCTCGAACTGATTCTGGCATCTGAGGTCCACTAAACCATTTGAATTTATATGTTTCATCTTCAAACTCCCAACCATGTTCTTCAACAATCAATTCTGTTGGTACTTTTTTATGAGCATGGTGGTAAGCTTGAAGCATCGAAATTTTTTAGTTTTTTTTTAAAAA
The DNA here is from genome assembly GCF_040954645.1 of Diabrotica undecimpunctata. NCBI lineage: Eukaryota > Metazoa > Arthropoda > Insecta > Coleoptera > Chrysomelidae > Diabrotica > Diabrotica undecimpunctata. The sequence continues at coordinate 192,915,478 of NC_092803.1, forward strand.
GGCTCGTTTACATCATGCAACTTATACTGCCGGTTAAATAGTGAAAATCTGACATCGTTTACTTTTCTTTTTGGAATTGTTCTCGTCAGTCCTGTTCCATATAAGTGACATATGAAAGTTTCTAAGGTTTCAAAAACTTCATTACAATCGAAGTCAGTTTCACCAAGTTGGATAAAAGCATCTTGATACTTATTACATTTAGCGCATGCTTCTAGAATTACTGATCTAAATAGAACGCGCATCACTATTATTTTAATATTTTAAAATAATAATGAAATAATAATGATGCAAAATTAATGTCCAAACAGAATTTGTAAAATTATAATTAACTAATGAAAAAAAAATTCAATCAATTTAAAAGTTAAAAAAAATATTGAAAATATCTACAAAGTAAACTTCAAAACTTAAAAAATTGATAATTCCACTATTAAATTGATTTTTATTAATAATTATTTGTAAAATGTTAAAGGAATTCTACAAATTGAATTTTACCTATTGATAAATAGAAATAATATATTTTGTATTTGATTATTAATGTAATAATAAATCAAATTTTTCTTATATCTGAACAATCATTATTTATGCAATATAAATTTAAAAACCTTTTTATTGTAATAAAAAATAAGTAAAATTACTATTTGTTATACTAAAAATATTTAATAGTTAACATTATAAAATTACTTTAATTTAATAAAATATCAAATATCAAACATTTATTCAATTAAAAATTAATTCGTAAAATATTTATATTTAAGAAAAAAATGTGATTTGTAAAGTAAATATGACTTTAGTTAAAAAAAAAAACATACAGAAAATCGAAAGGATTCTACAAAGTAGATTTTACCTTTAAAAATTACGAAAATTTTCATTTACGGAAATTTTTTTGGAAAATTTTGAGGAAAACTCTACTTGACGCTTCTCAGAACTTCACCCAAGTCCGCCACCCCTTATGTATCCACTCTCGCGTCCGCCCTTTGGGATTTCGTCTAGTTATACCAAGATCTTACTCTGGGCAAATTTTCAGCCATAATTATCGATCGTTAATTTTTCCGAAAAAAATTACAACTTCATCCCTGTATAGCCACCTCCTGTACCACTAGGGGCGTCCGCCTGTAAGGCAAAGTCTTAACCCAGTTACAATGAATATATTCCAATAGAGAAATGTCATATTACTGATCAGTTCAAAATTTCGGCTCTATCTCTTGGACTATAAGGAAGCGATAAGTGATTTGACAGCATAATAACTGCTTGTGTAGTCTAGTTTTTTCAGTGATTCTAGGCAACCTATTTGGGTGGAGTTTTGACTTGTTCTTGAATGAATTCAGAATCCATCAGCCCGCTGAAGTATTGGATTTTTATAATATAATTATTTGACAACCTTTTGTTGGTCAACCACCTAGAGCGGAGTTGAGCCGAAATACATTGATTTCGTATGTTCCGTTTTAAATTCGTTCAATCTGTATAGTAAATTGCAGAAGACATCTAATTTTATTTTCTAATATAACTGATATTACCATTTTATTAAACATATTTGTGGAAGAAAATCAGAGAAACAAAAATCCTAAATTATTCTTGGCGCGTGCTGGTGCATAACATTTGAAATGTAAAAGCTTTGTAATAAAATGCAAATTTTCACATGGGTTTTAATTTTCGTCTGTTTTGATGACTGTCTGGTTAAAATTGCTGAAAAGTTTAAAATTTTACAAAGTTTACAACTGAACGATAATGAGAAACAGGACTCGATGGTTTCGTGTTTTATGTTATATCAGGGACATACTTGCTCAATAAATCGAATATTTTTTAATCAAGATACAAAACAAATAGTTTTAAAATCCAATAAAGAAAAATAAAAAAGTTAAATATACTGATAAACAGATAAATTAATTACAGATACTGATTGGACCTTTAGCGAACATTGTTCAAAAGATAAGAAATAAAGTAGAGTATGTAACGGTTGGCCAGAGTGTCAAAGGCCAATTCTGACGTCGCTGTCGAGCTGATGTCGATACTCATTGGATCTGCATTACCGGCCGAGATAGCAGGGTTCAGAACCAGTTAGTCAGGATCGATACAGATAAAGTTACAGTCGCTGTAAACTTGTAGGCACAAAATCTTTCTTTTATCTTTTCTTATGTAGATTCATGTATTTTGGTTGATACTGATCTGATCATAACTTGCGAGATACCATGTGATAGCTTTCTGCGAATAGAATACGATTAGATGAAAAAAAAAAATATACTAGCATGCACAAATATATATATCTGGGTCACGAAATTAAGATAAGTAAGGACAATCAAACAACTGAAGTATCCAGAAGAATAATACAAGGATGGGCAGCATACGGAGCTCTTAGGAACGACATCCCAACTAATATGAAGAAAAAAGTTTTCGACCAATGCGTGCTACCGGTGATGACCTATGGTGCAGAAACATTATCGCTTACAAAGAAAAACGCACAAAAACTAAGAGTAGCGCAGAGAAGAATGAAGCGATTAATAATAGGGGCCACTCTGCGAGACAGTATTAGAAACGAAGATGTACGAGCTAGGACCAAAGTCATAGACGTCATTGAAAGAAGCTGTAACTTAAAATGGAAATGGGCTGGACACGTTGTCAGAATGAAGGACGGAAAATGGACTCGCAAATTAGTTGAATGGAAACCAAGAGCCGATAAACTTGGCAGAGGAAGAACACCAACACGATGGCAAGACGACTTACGAAAGACAACAAAAAACTGGAGAAAGCAAGCGCAAGATAGAACACCTTGGAGACAAACAGGAGAGACCTATATCCAGCAGTGGATTAAGAGCGGCTGCTGCTGATGATGATGATGATGATAAATGGAACATAGGTGTAACTTTGCTCTTATTGGTCAGATGTCAGCGTGCAAAATGTTACGTGATATGATTTAACGAATATGCTATAATATTACATAAAAACTAAATATGCCAGTGTATCACAGAGACCTTTTATCTACAGTATTTAAACCATCGAACGTACAGAGACCTGTAAGGTATTTCGTTATATAAAACAAATGGAAAACGAGAACAAGAGAAACCCAGTGATTAGTGATTCTTAGATAAACCGCGACATTTGATGTACATCAAACAAAATATATGCTGGAAATAGACGGATTTTTAATAGCCTCCATGTAACAGTTTTCCCAGATTATGTTTATAGAACATACGGGATGCACTGTATATAATACCAACCCAAGTCGATGACATACTTTGTAGATATGGATTACGATCAATTTATAGGTTATGTACGACTCCTTTTATGAAGGTAGAAAGAGGTGTGCATTCATTCGAAAAAAAGTCGACCATCCGTTTTTCACTAATAATAATAATACTATTAATTGACACAAAGAACAGATAAAATAAAAATAAAAAAAAAATATTATCCCAATATTATTTTATATCAAATAGAGAGACTAAGAGGAGAATTATGACCCTGGGTTTTGCAATCTATCTCATGCTCATAAAACCGATTTCAAAACCACAGATACAGGACAGAAAAGAAACATCAAAATAATACAATTTCTTACTTATATACAGCGAAAAGGATAAAAAAAAGTATGCTATGTTACTCTACAGGATACAGACACTGCACAATAATTAAACACATCAACGATTTCTTTAAAGAAATCAAAGTTGGCATTAAGCAAGAACAAACTTTAACAAAATGAAAAAGGTAATTTGTACATAAGAACTAAAATTTGATTTTAAAGTTAGGCCAGCAAGATGCTATATTTTCCTAATTCTGCTCTATGAAATAAAAGCGTGGACCCTCAACGCAGCAGATGTTAAGAGGCTAGAAGTATTCTAACTGGGAATATAGAAAAGATAATATATTTTGAATATATTATGGACCGAGCACTTAACAAACAACGAAGCCATGGAAAGAGGTAAGAGAAGAATGGAGATAACAGCAACCATCAAAACACGAAAACTGTAATATCTGAGGCATGTCATTCGTGGTGAGAGATACAACTTACTTAAATTGGTTATACAAGGGAAGATCCAGAGCAGGAGAAATATAGAAATAAGAAGAAAATCATGACTGCATAAATTAAGAAAATCGTATGAATACACATCAGTCAAACTATTTAGAGCTGCCGTATCTAAGATCAGAATAGGATTGATGATTGCCAACCTCTGTCGAGGTTATGGCACGTAAAATACAAAAATTAAAAAATGACATAGAAAAAAAATCATAACAAATACCTTGAACATTGGAAATCTGAACGTAATACGACAGATGTGCACATAAATCAGAGGAATAAAAAAATAGTAGTTTTTGAAGAACTTGTTACGTCTTTGGTAAAAGTAATCAAAATATTTATTACATTAGACATGGTGCATCAAGCATGGTATATATGTATCGTGGGGTACTTAAAACGGTAGTATGGAGGGGTAAAACAGGTTTAGCTAGTCAGATGGAATTGGTTTATAATTTATTTCTTTTTTTTTATTTTAAGCTTTTTTTGATTTTGATTTTGATTTTTGTTATATATTTTCGCAAAATGAATATTGTCTGTATGAGCACACACTCATATGATATCAAGCTTAATCCAGTTTCAACATAAATGATCTAAGCTTTTTGTAAAGATTTTTCTACAGTAAGTCGCTTTCAGACCTTCTTGATAAAGTGACAAGAAGCAGTTCTTCATTATGTTCGGGTGACTCATTGTTAACTGCAATAAACACATGTTCTTTTTTTTATTGTTTCGTTTTAGCAATCTTTCTACTGATTGTCATCTTATTAAGAAAACGTCTCTCGCCATCTTTACTACTCCATTCGTTGTCAATTGTCTATCAGGTCGAACAATGGCTCAGGAATCCTCTCGTCTTATCTTATTGTCAGCCCCAACTAGGTCAGGTAGCTTTTGTTTTATTTTTACTTTTACTATACCCTTCTAGTAGATGTTTTCAATAGTTTTAATTAATCCTAGAGGTAACTCTCTTTGAAAAATAAGTGGATAATATGACTCTGTCAAATACCTACTTAGAAACATAAATATGCCAGTTTGTTGTATTCTCTTTTTGATCCGTAAATGTCGTGTTCTATCTGTTTTGAGAAGGTCTTCCAGTGTTACCTTTTTATTTTTCTTATTAAACTATTGGTTTCATTGCTGATTCGTTTATAGTGGTTATATGCATGCTGTGTTTATTGTGGACTGTATTGTGAAAAGGTTTTATTCATATCCTTACATGTTTTAAGTTTTTGACAGCTTTTATCATCATTCTGGCTTTACAACTCTGCGTGGGTCCTAGCCTCCTCAAGAATTTCTGTCCAGTTATCCCTATCCATCGCCTTCTTCCGCCAAGCACGTATTCCCATATTGCTCATGTCTTCATCGATGTTATCAAGGAACCTTGTTCTGGGTCTTTCTCTTCTTCTCTGAATAATGGGTCTATCAAGGAGCGTTTTTCTAGCTGGTTCATTTTTTGCGTCCACATTTAATGCCCTATCCACCTCAGACGTCCCATCTTAATATGTTTTACGGTAATAGGTTCCTAGTATATTCTTTAAAGTTTAAAGTTGTATCGTCTTCTCCACACTCCATTGTTATTCATTGCTCCATAGATTCGCCTTAGTACTTTTCTTTAGAAACATCCTAACATGTTTTCATAATTTGAGAGTCCAGGCCCTGAACTAAAAGTTGGGACTGGGCGTATTATTGTTTTAGAGAGTTTTATTTTTGTATTTCTTGATATAATTAGCCTTGCAAATTCTGCAGTTTAGCTTTGCGTTAGTAATAATTTCAATGTTAAGGAGCACTTCCAGGTATACAAATTAGTTCACAGCTTTGATGACGTCGTTTTCTATAACAAGTGGTCTTAGTATTTGTGTTTGCCTGCTTACTTTCATATACTTTGTTTTGTTGGTGTTCATTATTAAACCCATTTTGTAGCTGATTATTTTAATGCTACGTACGCCTCTCGTACAGCGTTTTCCATTCTCCAGATAATATTGATATCATAAGCATAGGCCAGCATTCGCACTGATTTATTATATATTGTTCCAGTGGTTGTGTATTGTGACATACGTATTACTTTTTCCGGAGCCAGATTATCGAGTATATAGGATAGACTCTCTCCCTGGTGCAGCCCGTTATTTGTTTTAAAAGGTACAGGCAGTATTCATACTCTGCATTCAACTTTTTTAAGAGTTAGTTTTGTTAAATTTACCAACTGATTTGGTATTTGTAGCTCTTTTATTGCTTTCAACATTTCTCTTCTAATCATAGAGTCGTAGGCTGCTCTGTAGTCTATAAATATTTGATGGGTATCAATGTCGTATTCCAGTGTTTTTTCCAAAATTTGTTCTAGGGTTGCAATCTGATGAATTGTCGATCTACTACCTCTAAAACCAGTCTTTTATTTTTCTACTATCCGTTTTGCCTATGATGCCATCTTTCCTTGTTGGTAATAGGTCGCCATTCTGACTTCTGCATAGCCTTGAATTCTTTTCTGTTGATGTTTATTTTTCTATAGAGTGTTCTGAATTCTTTCTCTCTGTTGAGGTTTTCTATATATTTAAGTTCCTTCTGACAGCTTTCCTCGATACTAAAAACATGTTCTTGGGATTTTTATTTCCCAAAAATTTTCTCAAAAATCCAAACGACTATCTTCTATAATACCTATACTTCTGTCTAACTTAAGGTCATAGTGGATTTAACGGTAATATCAAACATTATCATTTAGCTACTAAAAAGTATAGAAGCTGTAGGCAGATATACAGAGATACAGATTAAGCAAAAAATGTGGTTCAACGATAGAAAGAGCCTTTATAAACTATTTTCATTCTAACTCCTAACTGTATACGTTGAAGTTATAGAAACACGCCATTTAATTATAACGTTTCTTCGCGGAAACTTCCTCATCAGTAAATGAAGAAGAGCAGAATAGAACGTACTTACTGAAGAAGTTGTCTAAAAGAAGAAAGCCGGCGACAGCCGAAAAAATCTTTAAATATTTAGCCTTCTTTTTCTTATAGTGCACCTTTAGTGCTTTGGCGAATTATCTTAAGGCCATACATCTGTCTTTTACGGCATGCAAAAAAACTCCAGTGTTATTTATGCCTATGCAGTTCTCTATGTTCCGTAGCCACGACATTTGTTTGCGACCTACTCCTGTCTTGCCTTCAATCTTTCCCTGGATGATTAGTTGAGGGATTGCGTATTTTTTTCCACTCAGAATATAGCCGAGGTATCCAATTTTTTGTACCTTGATCAAATTGAGTAGTTCCCTCTCAGTATTTGCCTTTCTTAAAACTTCCTCGTTTCTCACCCTATCTATCCATGGTATGCGCAACATTCTTCGCAACGTCCACATTTCGAAGGCCTCTAACTTGTTAATGGAAGATACTCTTAACGTCCATGTTCCATGCCGTATAACAATATGGACTATACATAGCATTTAATCATCCTGTAACGGTGATTGAAGGAAAGATTTCGGTTACATAGTAGCGGTTTAAATTTGATAAAAGCTTGTCTTGCTTGTTCGGTACGGCATTTTATTTCTTGTTGAGGATCCCATTGGCCATTCATCATCATTCCCGAGTATTTAAATGTTTTCACTTGATCGATTGGAGCATTATCTACTTGCAGTTGTATTCTTAAAAGTGTGTTTTTTCTTATTGTCATGTATTTAATATTTAGCCACAGAAATATAATATCATTATAAAATTTGAGAAAATGTTAGATGATACAGCTTAGTAAAATTATCATATTTGGATTTATCCCCCTAAAGGAGATAAGAATAATGTATTTTTAGTGAAAAAGTTTTTTCTTCGTTGACGAAAACTATCATTAAACGGTATTAAATAAAATAATCTTCATTTAAATATATTTTTTTTTAATGCAAAAATGCGGACCTGCCTCTAAAAATATTTAAGTAATCTAAAAGTTCGTTCAAGAAAACAGCGAAGAAAGACATATTTAAATGAAAAGTAGTTTGAAGGAAACGTAGTGAATTTAAATTAAAATATACGGCCTGTGAAACTCTAGAGTTTTTCTATTCTATGCAGCTCTTTAGTGATATTATCACTCTGGGCCTAAGTTGCGAACGCTCCTTTGGAACGTTTTCTTTGTTGTCCTTTTTAAATTAATCATTCAGTAAGCATTTTTAGTTTTAAAAAGCAGAGAGCGAGTTGTAATGTGCTTCAAGACCTTAATTTCATTTAAACTGTGGAAAAACTTTCAAATAGTATAATGTGTACTACTTTATTTATATTTAAATCTTTTATACCGCTACAGTACACCGCCTAGTGTTGTGTTTTATTTTTTTTTTCTTTTTATTACCAAATCATTATTTTCTTCTTTGTCGTTTGGATTCTATTATTATATTTATCTATGTTCCTAGATTTAAAGTAGCAGCTTTAGCTAACTTAGTGTCAGTTATTCGCAGTTTTTTATTGACTTTAATATGCTTGAGATTTGACTACAGTATTATGACGTCTATGATCGTTATCTTGCTCCTTAATATGTAGTATCTATGTGATAGACATATTGTTATCTTGTACAAGTTTTCTAAAAAAATCCTTCTGATAATATATCAGTTTTAATTTGATAAGTAGCTTTTTACTTCTCATAAGTTGGCTATCAATATAATTCGGCTATCCGGCTATCAATGGCTCTCTGACTACCCTAGAGAACTGTTATGTACGTTTCTAATGTACGCATATACTTGGCAACGTTGCACTTGGTAAACGAAACCACAAGGGACAGCGGTGACATGACAATCAGACATGCATAACACACTTAGGTTATGGACTCCATGTGAACAAGAATAATAATGTTAATTTATATATCCTTATAAAGCTTAATAAAACCTATCGTAAGTAGCTTTATGTTATATAATGTCCCATTGTCCTAAAGAGGCATACATTACAAGAACCTACTGTCTTACTCGCTAAAGTCAAAGATGCAATTAAACTGCTAAAAAGAAATAAATCTTTAGGAATTGATTCAATTCCAGATGAAATACTACAGTTGCTAGGTAAAAAAGAATTACATATCATCCATTCTATCTATTTGGAATTCAGGAAAATGGCCATCTGATTGGTGTACCTCAATTTATATCCCGTTACACAAAAAAGGAAGTACTACCAGATGTCAAAACTACCGCACACTGTCACTAATAACCCATGCTAGTAAAATCTTATTACATATCATCAAAAACAGATTAAAAACCTATCTACATTACCATATACCTTAGGAATAAGCGGGGATTGTAAAGGGTAAATGTACACGGGAACAAATTCTTAACTTAAGACAACTCGGTAAAAAGTCTAGAGAATTTCAAGTACCTATTAATTAAGTAAGGTAATATAAAATTAAATTTTATCGGTAAAAATGCTGAATTGAACAATGGCTGAAAAATGCATTGGAAAAAGGCCGTTTTGATCCAGAATCGTATGTATTTGAGAACAAGCGTCAATTTCGAAATTTTATGGTGATATCACATCATTGGAAAGCACAAATTTTTTCTGATACTTTTAAAGTTTTTACGGACATAGTTTTTTAAAACAATAAAATTTTTAACGATACTTCTTTTAAAAGTAAAGTTTTAAAATATTCTTTTGATATTTTTAGTTGAAGTTGAAGTTTTTTTGGGCACTGCTTCTGTAAAATATGAATTTACCACCTATGAGATTTTTTCTCTTCACGATAAAATATCTTTGTTGAAAAACAAAATTGCTGCTAATATTTCGCCTTTTGAAGAAAATATTAAAGATATTAAAACGAAGATAAAAAACAGGGACAGCTGACAGGAGAATTCGATCAATTACAGTAGAGACAAAAGACGACGAGACAAAATGTAAGAGCCAGGGCCGACATTTAAAGAAGTGAAAATCCCAACTTTCGACGGAAAATCGTCATAGAATAACTTTTCACTGGGCCATACTTATCTGGCCAGTATTAAAGATACCCAAATGGATTGGCATCCATCTTTGCAAGAAAGTTTGGTCGAGTTACAGAACTCCAATTCTAATGTCTACTAGCTCCCAGAAAACTTTTTTAACTCCAAGACGCATCAAAATATCTATTCTCCCTAATAAATGACTAACACTATCCTGCTTGTCAGAATATGGAGGTAATTCTGATGTATAAGACAATATTTCACTTGTACTCTCTTTGGCTAAGTGCTAGACTCGATCTAATTTAAGTACAAATATGGCTTCTAGTTCAAACTTTAATATTGCTTGAACGTCAAATAAACCTAAATATCTTTCATAAACCTATTTAACTTTGGATGACCGAGATAGCGGTGATGAATATTCTAATCATTAAGTTTTGAATTCAGATTAGGCTGCCAAAGAGATTTGTATTAAGAGGACAAAACCCACATAATATGTGGGTATTACTCAGCTAACAGTAACTTGCAGCCAAAAGTAAATAGTAATAAGGACCCTGTGGATGTTTTATCTTCCAAAAAGTCGGAATTATATCTGCAATTTGGACTGTTGAATCATGTACAGGCATTTTTATTATGGAAATTACCCTTGCAAAGCAGCTTCTACACAGCTCTAATAATGAACCCAGTAAGTTGATTTTCGTGGTTTATTCACAACATTAAATAGGCCTGGACCATATCCTGGTTAAGTTGACAAGTCAAAAAGGCCAAATCTTGTTGATGTAAGTTGTCATCTAAAAATCAAAGGCACTAACCGTAAATGTGATAACTGCAGTTCAAATAAGCCGTGAAAGAGAACCAATCTCATTTTGTCAAAAATCTGATGTAGCATTATTCAACGAATGTTTTTCCATACTTTATCTAAAATTCCGTTTAAAATAAATATTTTTGTCCCTTACAACTTTTATTTTAGCGTGAAAATGTAGCGGTAGAAACCTTTATCAGTGATTTGCAAGTGATGGTTAATGATCGAAAGCCTATGGTAGCAATATTTATTACCCTATAAAAGGCAAATTCACAAAAAATTTTCTTTTTTTATTAGGTAACTGATTTAATTTCATAATTTTTCAAAAGTTTTTATCTAAAAAAGAAAAAATGAGTTCTACGTATTAAAGGATTAAGTTTGTAATTTACATTATAGCTGTAATAGAAAGGATGGAGTAATAAATATTTTTTATTTAAATATTATTATTATTATTATTGTAAAAAAAATATTTTATATATAAACAAAAATATATAAAAAAATTTATAAAAGTTTTAAAAAATTTATTTGCAAAGTTTTTAATACCACCATTTTATCATCTCTACAACAATTTTGTTTCATGAAAAATTACAATATTTTAAGGTATTATTTTTACCGATTTTCTATTGCACCAAAAGTTTATTTGCTGTTGTGAATCAATAAAAACTCAATCCAATTGACTACCATTTAACACAAATTCTTTAAATGGAAAGGAATACAATCTAAAAAAATGTAAAGTAGGGAAAAGATAGAAACGGATCGTATATCAGAATGGCAAGGGTAATAGATCCTTTAACGACGAACGATCGAAGTGAAATATTGGAAAATGTATTACACATGTGGTCCTTATTTTCACCCAAGGCACTTTTCTCTTTCTGGCGCTTTCTGTGATTCATCTTCCTCTAAAGTTTGAACTTTAACTGGATCATCAACACGAAACTATAAATTTTTCTCGCTATAGTAAGATTGCTGGCCAGATAGTTTCTATAAAACTTGTTTTAAAAACTATAAAATTTAATTTTTTATTCTGTTGATTTAGTACCTTCAAAAAAATCAAGATATCGGTTTAGCTCGTATAATATATAATAATAGTTACAAGTACAGAGAAAACTAGATGCAATAAAAAATAAAGGAAAATATATGGTTTCGATATATAATACTCGTAAAATATTTTAGTTAACTGTCACCTCAAATTTTCTGAGTTTTTGATGTGTTTGTTTGTACAGCCAGCATAAATACATTGTTTTCTGATATTATTGATACATACCCTTTTTTTTATTTAAAGCAAGTCGCATCCACCCAAAGGTTATTAGCGACATTTCTGTAACATTTGTAATAATATTAAATTTAACATTTGTAACAATCAATCATTGTAACAATTAATTACAATTTGTGAACAATTGAACATTTGTAACAATTAATTAAGTTAAATTTTGTGTAACATATTTATAGATTTTAAGTAACCTAATACATTGTCCGGAACTAAACTTTTGTTGAGGAGTGCTTTCAGATTATTTGGCAAATTGTAAGACTGTCTTTGATTTACATATTTAGGACAGTCTATCAAGAAGTGCTTTATACTGTCGACTGTATTGCATGTTTCGAATTTTGGAGGGTCATTACTTGAGAAGAGATAAGCATGAGTATACCTACAGTGTCCAAGTCGTAGATGTGTAATATTAGTTTGGCATCTTCTACTTCTTGCTGTGGACTTCCATGAAAAAATATCACTTTTGATGGTTCTGAGTTTCGAACTAGAGTCATTTCACTCCCGATTCCACGCACTTAACACCTTATTTTTGAAATAAACTTTCAGATCGCCTGCGATACTCCGACACTCTGTTTCTGATGCGTTACTCTAGTATCTGCTTCTTCATTCCCTTCTATGCCTATATGAGATGGTATACATAGGAAGTGGACCATTCTGAAATTTTCTTGAGCTTTCATTAATTCGGTCCTGAGAATTTTCTCAATGGGGTCTTTAGGGTATACATTTTGCATAGCTTTGACTGTGCTGAGAGAGTCAGAAAGGACTAGACAACAAGGGATGTTTTTAATATTTACTTGCTTGATGGCTTTGAGCAAACTAAATAGTTCTGCAGTATATATGGTGAAATTTAGAGGAAGTTTAAATTGAAAAGTTTCATTTGGAATTACCACTGCTACTCCAACGCAAAGTTCACCTTTGGATACATCTGTATAAATTTTAATCCACTTATTGTATTGTTGATCTAGAATTGAATTTAGTTTAACTTTAAAAATAGTAGGACTAGTTTCATGTGTAATTAGATGATGGAGCATAGCAAGGCGATGGAAAAAACCATTAATATTCCACTGAAGTAGAGACTTGAATTTAATGTTAGCTTAACTGAGACGTGTCACTTTCCGCTTCCGATGCCTCACTGTTAAGATACTTATGAATTTTTCTTTATGGACGTGAATTTACGTTTTATGGATCTTTCCTTTAAATGGGAATAAACTTGACTGAGCATATGGGACAAAGCTGGTAGGTCTGTGGTATATTCTTGGATTGTGATTATAGGATCTGTTAATCCCGTGATATTCATTAGGAGTATGTTAAGTTGATCAACGTTTAGAGGGAAAGGTAGAGGGTGATTTTCTATGAAGTTTTTAGCAGAATTAAGTAAAAGAGAAAATGAGCATTCAGAAGTGCTTGCTGAACTAATTTTAGCTTTTTTAGATTTTACTTGGACTTTAGGTGGTGGAAAAATGTTACATTCTTTTGAAGATGGATCTGCTTCAGGTGAAATAATTTCATCAAAGTTTCTTTTTGGTTGATTAATTATGTGCCTGTCCTTATTTGATACATCTACTTTATTCGGTATCTCCGGGATATTAGAAATAAACATTTGTTGACACTGAGAAGGGTTTGTGTCATTGGATGCTTGCAAGGATATATTTTTTGAGCTGAATACCGATGCTTCATTGTTTTGGTTGGGGTTTAGTTGAGCTAGTGGTTCGGAGCACTGTGAAGCGATGTGTTCTGGCTTCTTGCATCTAAAGCAAAATAAACTGTCTTGGGAAATGAATATTCTATATGTCGTGTTGTCAAAAACAAGAGTAAATAACTCTGTTAGTGTTAGATTGTGAGGACTGATATAGATTTGTCTTCGAAAACTAAGGATGTGATTGTACTCAGGCATAGAAGCACTTATTTTGAGGAAGGTCACGGGGGAGACAGGAACTATGCCGATTTTTTGTAACTCATTGATAAGCAAGTTGTGCGGTATTGAAGGACATACGCCGAAGAGCACATGTCGTTCCGCTGGTGTAACTAAAATTCTTGCTGTGACAATTTCACCTTGTATTTCTATTTGACCATGATTATTCATAAAATCGTCCACTATTTGTTTATTGGATAAATACATACATATGCTATTATTAGATAATCTAGAAGAGAAGATTATATTTTACGGTTGAATTATATTTCCAAGTGGGAGAAAGTAGTCTTGAAGTTTGGTGTTTTTCAAGGCACTAAAGATAATTGCTTGGGACTTTAAAGAAAATTGCACTCTCGATGCTGCCGAAGAGTATAACTGTGATGTGTTTATTTGATTTTGATGGTCTTGTATTGTAGAACTGTTGTGTGATTCCATGTTTGAATTCATTTCGATACACGTTTGAGAAAAGTAGGTCCGACCCTGTATACCTGCTAAAACAGGTATATCGGTCTTAATTAAAAACGGTTATTTGCTAGTAAAACTAAATTTGTTTATTGACAACAATAACAAATAATTGCAATTTGCTAACTTTAATGCTAATTTAACTGGATATTATGTAAAGAGTTTGTACACTTACAGTTTATTTCAATATATCACTAAGATTCACAATTTATAACTTACATTAAACTTTGTTAATGTTAAAAATATTAGGACCCACATTAATTACAACATTATACAAATCATCAATGTGTTGCTTGTGTGAGTCCATTTCAAAAGGTAAAAGAAATAATAAGTTAAACTTACTCACCATCAATTTAATTTAACTAATCGGACGACCGGTTTCGGTTCTATAATATGCAAAGCATCTTCAGGTCACGATACAAAGTTAAAATGCTGAAAATGATAATCCCATATTAGGGTGTTGTCTAATAAAGATGAAACATAGGTAGGTGATATAAACTATATAAATTACAGTAATTATGCCAATATTACATGTCTGTGGTTTTATAAATGAATAAAATGTTTAAGCAGACAAGGTAAGACCCACAAATTGGTAACATAGTCTATTAAACTGTAATGAATTAATAAATAAACAAATAAATAAACATTACTTACATGCCGGTACTCTATTAATTGATGGTTGAAAAAACATGGTTCAAACTATCTTGTATTGTTGATTGGAGAACTCAGGTCAACTATTGTAATTGTTTAACAGTAAACGGGGAAGTTCTTGAGGAGACAGATTTTATCCGATGAAGTAGAGATAGGTGAAATGTATTGTTTGTTTGATGAAAGTAATGTTCTATACCATTAAGTTCTTTAAAGTTATTTATTTTTATTCTGGAGATATATTTATGAAATGTGTGTTATTTATTGAGATTTTATGTTTTGTTTTGGAAGGTGACAGTTGTAAGACAATGAATAAGAATGGATGTACAAATTGTGTGGGTTTGCAATTATATAAGCTTGTAGTTATCAAATTTCTTTGATAAAGTTGTTGCAATATCTGGCAAATTTTATAAAGTCAAAAAATTTTTTATGTTAAAATTAAATTAAGACACTTTTACACACACAGAAACACACAGAAAACACTTAAAAAACGGGGAACGAAACAGACATTTAATTTAAAAGGGGGAGTATTTTAAAAAAGGACTACATTTCTTACTAGGAGACAATGAGTTTTTTTATGCTATATATCAGATTTTAGAGGTAAACTTGACAAATGTAGGTTAAAGTGTGACAGTTCTTCTTCTATTTTTAAATGCTGTAAGTTATGTTATCAAGTTTATGAAATAAGCTGATATTAATAAATGTCTAAAATTTTTAATTTTAATTTTAGATATCAAAGTTATTTGATGTGTTAATATTGGCATACTTTAACAAACTTTAAATAATTGATTTCAATGTAACAATATAAATAATTGTAATACTTATTCTATGATAACTAACTCAGCTTAGTCAAAGTTACAGAAAAAACTTAAGTGATTATTTGTTAATTAAATTAAATATGTACATTTGTAGTCAAAATGTATAACATATAACAAAATTACAAACTTTCTTTGAAATAATTGTTGGTGTGAGTTATCTGTCATGGTGTGTATAAGTATTTTCAAATATTTATTCCAGTTCTGATATGTTAATTTGGAACTTAAATAATAAGCAAATAAACCATTGTTGATAAAATTATTGATAAATTAAAGAAAATTGACTGAATCATTAAGTATTCAATAGTTAGTTGGTAATTTTACTGTCAGACTGTCAGATATTAAAATTACCAACTAACTATTGAATACTTAATGATTCAGTCAATTTTCTTTAATTTATCAATAATTTTATCAACAATGGTTTATTTGCTTTTGTCTCTTTTAATAGTAAGTATATTTAGATTTTCATTTATATATAGTAAAATAAACATTTGACTATTTTTAAAGTCTATGGTACTAATAACTACCAATAGTCTCATAGTACGGTATATAAGTATACCATTAGTTTTATTAATGTCATTTAAAGATATAGAAAAAAAACGGCCACTTACACAGGAATAACTTAAATGTTATGCAGAATGGTCATTTTTCAAGTCTGTAAGTAGCGATGAGATGTATAAACCTTCTGATGATGAATCGAAATTAAACAGGGATTGCCAAGATAACTTTCACGAAACTTCTAACGAAGAATCACAATAAGAAAATCAATTAGTTTGTGATACACAGGAAACTTTAGAAATACTGCCACACCCAGTAGTTCCTTTGTGTTGTGGTTAAGACCAAATAGAGGTTTTGTTACTAAAAAAACAAATTTCAAGTAAATGTGACTGTACATTGGATACTGGCATACAATCTAACTTGACGCCATACCAATATTTTAAAAAGTTGTTTTCACATCCATTGCATGTATATTTTGCTTAATATACTAATGCGAGAATTGAGACATTTCAATTCAAATAGTTCTTGGTTGCATGCTGGTTATACATATACTACAACCCTGTACCAAAAGTCAGTAATTATTGGTAAATATATCCTTCACTTGGAAACGTTTCTATTTAAAATGCAATATCCGGTGACAGATTTAAAAGTTATATCTTTAAAAATGTATTTTTTTTAAGTCTCGTTTGAGCATTCAAACTGTAAGCACGCTATCAGTTATAGCAATTAGCGATAATCGATTTTTAATATTAACAAGTTTAATATGTCACAATTTTTTCCTAATTATGGTTAGTTTTTCTAATCAAATAATTATGTAGTAATAAAATGAGTGTAATTTCCAGGCATCTTTTCAACTAAAGTAAAAAACACAATATTTTATTTTAAAATAATTCAACAATCTACTGAGAACTGAAAAATAAAAACAAAAGGCAGGTTTATTATTGTTTCAATATTTTCGTGCC
This sequence comes from Diabrotica undecimpunctata, assembly GCF_040954645.1. Taxonomy (NCBI): domain Eukaryota; kingdom Metazoa; phylum Arthropoda; class Insecta; order Coleoptera; family Chrysomelidae; genus Diabrotica; species Diabrotica undecimpunctata. The sequence continues at coordinate 192,932,710 of NC_092803.1, forward strand.
TCTTCTCAGTTTCATCTGCCTTAAGGCAGGTTCATACCGAGGGATTACATATAGGTATTGGAAAATAATGAAACTACAAAATAATGCTTCCATGATTACTAACACCAACTATAATAATCAATACGATAGTTACTCAAGAGCACTTAGCCATCTGAAATACCCATATTAATATGTAGCTATAGTTTTCAACTGCCTTAATGAAATAAAACTAGAGGAATATATTATATCCATTGGTACGAAAATCAGTCCAACAAATATACTTTTCTCGTATAGGATATCTAACAATAGAATATGTGTTTACCTATCCAAAGGTCGGTGAATGAGTTAACATTTATAATGGAATAATTACTGTAAATTCCGAACAAATTTAAACTCGTAGATTTATTACTCCAAGCCAACGCTTATTATTATCTAATGTGTGCCCATATATTCCACATGATTATATAGAACAAGAACTCATAGAACAAGATAATAACCTAGCATCTCTTTTTAAATTTTCTTAGAATTGAGGCAACCAACCCTGAGTACAAACACATTCTCAGTTTTCGATGCTACATTTATATCTCACATCCCAACAATACGGTCTCAGACTCTATAGATAATATATCATACCGTATTTTTCTGTCTAATGAAAGACAGCTGTGTTCACAATGTAATCAAACAGGCCATTTCTCAAACAACTGCTTTACAACAGTAAGTCAAGTGTCTGCAAACAATGTCATTATCCCTAGCACTCGAAATGAAATTCCTATCATGACAGCTCTACAAATAAATGATAAATCTTCATTTTTCCAACCTCTAACTTATAACATAGCACCAAACACACAATATAATAATAATGGCATAGATAAACAACTAACTACGGACATTTCTTCGTCTACCTTAGAAATAATAGAACCAGAAAATTTACATAAAACAAGTTCCAAACGCAGTAGTACAAACGTAATAACACCTCCTTCGTCATCACCAACTGAAGTTACGTTTTCAGTATCAACTACTCAGAGAAAGAAGAAAACAAACATTATTACTGAAGAAGAATCATACGTGGCCAAAATACATGAGCCAAAATCTAATGACATATTGGCTGTTACTGGAACCAACTAGGAGAATATTTGAAGAAGTATCGTTTAAACTCAGTTTTGACCAAATCGTATATTTATTTAAAAATGTTAAAGAAAAAAAAAAAGATCTGTTAACCTTAGTTAAAACATATACGAAGAACGTTCATGATTTTTTAAAATATTATCTAAAATTCACTCTTATGACACCAACCGAAGTATGAAAAACAGAAGCACGAGAATGAGACCTAAGATTATGAAACAACTAAAAATGGACATGGTAGCAATGAAGGTATCTCTACAAAAAAAATTCGACACCTTTTTCAATTCAGCGTAAAGCACATAATAAATAGAAGCAATGGCCTCCCTATGGCGTTTGATTCCCAATATTTCTCTAATGCGTTCGTTGGTAATCCTTTATCTTCTAGATCTTCCTGCAGCTCTTCTCCACAAATCCATTTCCGTCGCTTTCAGCGTTGCCAGTGTTCTTTCTTGAAGTGGCCATACCTTACAGTAGTATAGTGTGGGTAATGTGATACCCTTTTGACTCGTGGATTCTCATCACACCAGTAGTGTGCATTATGAGAGTTAAACATACCTTGTCGCGTAAAGGTGGCCTCGTCCGTAAAAAGAATGCATTTTAAAAAATTTGGATTGTGGGCTGTCCTTTGTTGCAATGTTTCACAAAAATCCACTCTAACCGGTAGATCATCTGGCAAGAGCTCTTGGTCTTGTCTGTAATGATAAGGATGTAATTGCTGTTCTTTCAGTATCCGCCAAGTACTTGAATAAGAAGTATTTGTTTGTCTTGCTATATTCCTTACGCTAACTGTTGGATCTTGATCAAGTAAATTTAAAATATTAGTTTTCTTATTAATTGTTCTTGTTGTTCTTGGTCTACCAGAATTTATTTTATTTGGTCTCACATTCCCAGTTTCTCGACAACGTCGTTCAACGGCTCTAAATGTTCTTTTACTTGGTAAGTTTCTTCTAGGAAACTTTTCTGCATAACGTGTCACAGCTACACTAGATCATCCTAAACATTTGCCTAAGGTTAATAACATGTCAGTGTATTCAACAGTTGAGTATATTTTGATTTTATTTCACAAATAACAAGGTTTCAAAACTCTAATTATTGTTGATTTATCGTCATAACAATCAATAAATGTCAGATTTCCATGGCACACTTGGAGAAAATAGAGGTATACCTATTAGAACTTTATCATTACTACCAGCATCAATTAGTACTTCATAATTTTCAAATCAAAATATTCCGAAAACGGTACACAGTATCAAGTTTTACCAAGAGTACCCTAGAGACGGGGTTACCTTTTTTTTACTCCCATAACTTCTACTCACTAATGTTGTTAATGCCAACAAGTTTTACGAAAATGCCTAATTTTATAGTATTCATCTATATAAACTAATGTAAAAGGGGCCGTAGAAAAATCCCTTAGGCTTCTTTGCCTATATCTTTATTACAGTAATAAAACATAAAATGACAATTTTACTTAAAACGCTTTAAATTTTATCGCACAAACACCGGGAACATAAAATTAAAGGTTCAACTTTATATCGCCGGTGCTGACATCTGGCAGCTCATTTGAGCCCCAACTCCTATTCAAGCATATCAGAGGGATTTGATCTAAAAATAATTCAGGTTGTTTGGCTGTTACTTGAAATGGCAGCAAAATTGGATAAGACCCTCATTTCTTAGTTTCGCTACAGCACCGTCGCAGGGTTTGCAACAGTCGCCGGTGAAATTATTACGTCAATAAATTTCGTGTCGGACCAATTTACGTTAGTGCCGATTCCGAGCCAAAGCAACACTTGTAGGATATAGCCGAGGTGCTACAATATCAAATTTACCTGTTTCTTTCCGTTGGAATTAAAACACTTGTAATATATATCAAGGTAGGTATTTTTACAACAATGGCAATAATAAATTTTATGTTAGAGTGCAAGATAGAAAAAATATTTAAAGTAGCACATTTTTTTATTTAATAAAAAATAAACTAACGGTAGTATTTTTTTATTTTTATTAATAATAATATGAATGTCAGCAATAAAAAAATTTTTTCTTCTTTTTCCTTAGCTGTCGAGACTCATTTCTGGACATCGGGCCTTCTTCGCCTTTTCACCTAAACTTTTCTCTTTAGGTTGTTTGCCACACATTTTCTTCCTTTACTTCTCTAAAGTTTTCCTTTACTTCTCCTTCCATCAAATTTATCCTTTGTATTGGTTTTAAAGTTTTGTTTTTCTTTTTTTTGAGTGTCCCGTTTGGTTTGTAGCCACTCTGAGCCACCTACTATAGGAGTCAAGCAGGAGTCAAGGAAAGAAGTCTTTATTTGATTTTTTATGGGATATTTTTGAAGTTATACTCCTATACGCGCGGTCGACGTTGGACATTTGCACGGGAGTGAATCGGTGAAATCATTACATATGTAAGATATGAGTAAGAGAAAGACAGAAGATATATTTTCTCTCTCTTTATCTATCGGGAATAAAAATGTTCCTTTTCTATATATATTTAATATTATATATATTTAATATAATATATATTAATATTCTTATGTATGTGATATGTTTTGTATTATTTATTAAATGTTCATAATTATTTTAGGCTTTTGTATTTCAAAATAATAATTAAAATAAATCACTGTATGACCGAGAACTGTCATTGAAATACGTTAGTGTCATGTCTAATTGGCAAATTTCTTACGTGTTTGATTTATACGCTGGTATATGTAGTTCGAATCCCAATATGAATTTCCTTTTTTATTTTTGAAATATTTAAAAACCCCAAGATATATTTTCTCTCTCTTTCTCTCTCGTGAATAAAAATGTTCCTTTTGTAAACATATTTAATATTTATTAATATTATTATTTTTTTATTAATATTATTATCATGGTAAATTAAACATATGCGTAAGTTATGTATATTGTCATTTTTAAATACTTATGAATATTGCATTTTAATTTGTATTGTATTATAATAATAAATTATGTAGCAGTAATAACAAAATTAACAATCAATTTTACTGCAGAGTATGTGTAAAAAAATTTTTTTGCATTCAATTGCTTTTATACATATATGAAAATAAAAAAATATATTTTCATTAAAATATTGATTCAATCCTTCATTTACTTACTATACTCCTATTACAGGTCAAATGTTTATATTCAGCAAACGATGCACCATATACCTGTATACCTAATGCTTTTCTCTTTCTGCTCTCTCTTACCTATAGCATTACATATGTAATGATTGTGCAGATTGACTCCCATATAAATTTGTAACGACGAACGCGTGTATAGAAGTATAACTTCTACCGGCAGTTCCACTGGACTGCCACGCCCATTTTTTTTTAAAGAGAAGGATTAAGTTATTCTCTAGTCGAACTTACACCTAATTCCTGGGTTGATTCTCCTCTGTCTTAGTTCTCTGTTTCCCCAGAGATCCAGATCTTACATTACTATTCCTGGACAACTTCAAGAATTCAAGAAACTAGCCGGAAATATATTCCACATTTAGAGTTTGGAACACTGTAAATCTGTATTAAGTTTATTCATTAATTTTAATTTTTTTATAATATCTTTTTTTTTACTTTAAATCGTACTATTTTTCTTAATAATAAAAACCCGTCATTTTTTCTAAAATAATTACTGAATAATATTTATGGGATAAGTGTCAATACACATTTAATCAGAGAGTTCTTTATTGATATTTTATTATTATAAATTTAAACCTTTGGGCATCTAGCTCTTCAGGATAGTGTCCTCATTACTTTATTAGGACATTTAATTAAAAACCGAAGTACAAAGTTACATCTCTAATAGGCAACTAAATTACCTTTTTAGCTAGAGTCATTAAATTTTTCTTATATTTTAATATTTTGAAATTCATATCATCAAGGATCAATTGTGTATAATAAGAAAAAAATTTTTAGTATATAAGTAACTAGGTTAACTGTACATAAATGGTGATGGGTAGCATGTAAATTATACTGTATATATTTAGCTGTATATATTTTTTTTGAAGACATAATATTTCAATTATTACCTGTTTTACTTTTTATTTTAGCAAACAGCTTTACAAGATACCTTGGAAAGTATATATTAATACTTTTCTGGCACCCAATGGTATCTTAGAGCAACTTCCATAGTTTATGACTTTCATTTACATTATTTCTATATTTTTTTCTACCTTGTTATTCATTTTCTTATTTTACAGTCTCTTTAGGGCATGTAAATTGCACTCATTCATATTTTTTGTTACAAGCTTAATATTCAGTAGTCATCGCATTGTGAGGAATATCTTTTTTTTTGGTAATTTGGTTAATTTTAGACAATCTTGTATTTTACCTTTGTTACATATCTTACTAAATAATGATGTTATCAATTCACGGCGTTTATTTTCGTTATCCACAATTTATTTCTCGATATTGATCTTGTCTGGACTAGTGACTTTTCGTCTGCCTTACTGCACGATAAAAATCACAAGTAAGCAAAAAAATTTTAGATTTACTTCAGTCTAGCACACAAATCTCTATAGAAAAAATGTGAATCTAAAGTTTAAGACTTTGGGTAATTAAAAAATCTTGGATTTTAAAGAAAAAAACACTCAGTGTCTCACTTGCAGTAACTTTAATGGATATATTATTTCTTATATAAATAATAATGCAACCACTTTTTCAATACCTTTTTCACAGATCTCGTAAAATTAAAATTCTATCTTTAGAACACGTAAGTTTTGTGGGATCCCTAACTAAATATATATTTCTATTTCCTGTTAGCATAAGGACGGGAGAAGAGTTGTTTTTTATTAATAATATGCATTTCCCTCCAGAAAAGCACTATTAGTCACTGGTTTACATTTCCCTGGAATAAGTGAAAACGGTTGTAGAGCTGTAGATGTTCATGTTTCTTGTTTAATTTAAAATGCAGAGTATGTCTTAGATTTACAGCACAGCTTTTCAAATAAGAAAATAAGGTTTCTAAAACATTTATAAAATCAAATACAAAGATTTTAAATAAACAAATTTTGGGGTTGAAAATATGATACTGTTTAATTTAATCTTCAATTTATTTTATATCATATTACTTTCTTCTTATAATTATTTTTATAAAAAGTATCAACTCTTGCAGAGGCAAAAATGCAAATATAATTTGCTCTAGGCGGTAAGCAGTAAAAAGAATCAAGTTTGTGTTTAATATTATATTACAATATGGTAAAAGGCTTAAGTTTCTTTAGTGGCTTAAATAATAAATACAGTGGTGGTACTCAAAATGAACCGCAGAATCTATTGGTATTATTAATAATGACTATTTCGAATGATATAGTTCGAATCAGTTTTTTACTTTCAGTAAACAAAGACGAACATTGCATTTAGAACACAATGCACATCGTCTTTGGTTGGTGGTCAGTTTTGTTGTCCTGACATGTTTGGATATAAATGGTTGGTGCTTTTTAATTGCAATTGAAGAGTATTGTGATGTCAAACTTCGCTTTCTCTCGAATTTTGTATTAAGATTTTCTTTTATCAACAACATAAATTCATATAAATATAACATTTGTGATTTTTTTGTTTATTTTATAAATATTTTTAATTTGACCAAATTTATCCATTCCATTCATATAGTAACTGTAATCGATAACAACCTAAAAGCAAGGAATATCTTCTCTGTACTTAACTTTACGTTTCCTCTTTACTGATCCAATTTCTTCCAGTTCGTATTATTTAGTATTTGGACAGTAGTTCTCTTTTTCTTCCACTTTATAGATAAAAAACCATTATTAGTCTTAAAGTAATCTGACTCCTCTTGTTTCTATTTCATATTATCTTTAATTAAGTTAGAAATTCTCACCACCTTTGCCTGTGTTTTAATAAATATTACATTTAATACCAAAAACATTATTATGTGATAACATGCACGCCTTGTATCTTTTTTCATTTGTTTTTACAAAGATATTGCGTCATGATTGATTGACCCTTGAATTAAATTATTGATTAGTTAAATAATTCAATAGTAAGTCGTTAAGACCCGTTGTTGGTACAAGATTAATTGTCAAGAACTCTCATATACAATATCCTAAAAAAATAATGTATGGGCTGAAATTATAAGAAATAATAATATTGGATCCTATTTTTCTTAAGCCAATGTAGATGGAACAGTTTACTTTCTATTTTTAAAGAAGTATCTGGTACAGTCTTTAACAAATATATTCCCCAGTACAAATAATTCTGGTTGTTTTGATGGAAGTTTAGGGTTTCAGCAAGATGGTGAACTAATTCATTATTATGTAACTGTTCGTAGATATATTAAAAACAATTTTCCTAAAAGATGGAGTAAAAGATAAGGTAGACATAGAATAGCCAACAACGTCACCAGATTCAAATCACCTGGATTATTTTATGTGACGATATCCAAACAATATTTTTTCTAAAACGAAACCGGAAAATAATATAGAATTGAGAATTAAAAGAAAGAATAAAAACTAAAATAAACAATACTTCTTTAGAGACCATAATCAAAGCCCAACAAAAATTTATTTAATTTTCAAGATACAATCAGATACAACAGTTTGGACATTTAAAATATAGTCTGCTAGCTTATTTATAGCTATAATTATTTAATTTGACATGTATAAAAATTAAGGAGTTTCAAATTGTGAAAAATTACAATTCGAAATCATTGTATTTAAGATTTTCTTGTCAATGTTTATATTTTGGAAAATAAGGTATATATATTGTTATGATTGTTTATTTTGACTTTAATCTTAGTTTATTTAGCCAATAAAAAAAATACTTATTTGTTATCAAAAGTAAAATAAACTCCTTATATTACCTGTGTTCGATGGATTCAAAGATTTTCTAGTTGTCTTTTATCGGGATAGAGAAGAAGGATAAAAAAAAAATATTATATTACAAAAATTTACCTTTCTTTATTTTATATGAACGAACAAAACAATTATCAAATTCTGTCGTTATCTTCTCAATCAGCATACAAGAAAATAAATCAAATTTTTATAATAATAAGATTTTAAATCTACATACATTTATATTAAGTGAAAACCAATTTTACTTAAATTTTTCTTTACTTGAAACAAGAAAACAACAAAACTTTAAACTTTTGATTAGCCTAACAAAACCTCAGTTCTTAAATTTGAATGCTAATGACCATGATGTCAAACCGATCCTTCACAGATATAAAATTCAATTGTACAAAACACTTACAGCTTATTTTCTTATTAAGTTGTATTTTGGAACATACCTAGAAAAATCCAGTCTCCTCAACAATGTGATCTCTCCTTTTTGGCACCTAGGCTCCTTCCTAACGTCTCTGCAAACCTGCTGCACTAACCAAAAACACCTGATGCACTTCTCCAAAAACTCAACTACTTATTAATGACACAAGGACCTCCTTTTGTCAACTTGATGCCGTAAAACTACTTTCACAAATTTTCACAAAATGCCAACGGTAGATACAAGAACCTCTTTCAATCTACTTGCTATCTCCTTCTGCAAAACTATTCAATTTTTTTCACAATGCCGGTATCCAATTCACGAACCACACCCTATCTTGAGACAAACGACTGTTTCCTTCGATGACCAAATTATAATTGACCTCTCCGGTTCTCCAGATCGGCTTACAAATTCCCATTTAAAAACGACCGTCCAATTAAAAGCTCAAATTGTGTTTACCATGATTTTGGAAAAGCCTAATTTCGGTTTCAGAGAAAAACTAAATAGCTTACTTTAAAATTGGTTTTGTCAATACACAATTTATACATATTTCAAAAGATTAGAATATGGTCATTTAATACTCGATTATACAAACAATGAAAAGATTAACTTACAGGTAAAATGTCCTCTAATTCTAAACAAATGTTTTTTGATAATTTTATTTGAAACGGAAAAAGGTCGTTTGCCAAACAAATTTCTATTCTTATCTACACTAAATCTTATCTTAAATTACTATATACAATTTGTTTATATTGATATCTTAAAATTTTATTTCGATGGATTTTTTTATTTATTTTTCTTTGGTTGGGAAAGAAGAAACATAACAATATGTATGGTGGGACTTAAGTAATTGTACAAAAAGAAATTTGGATTACATAAATTAAAAATTTAGTCTACAATACACTGGTCTATCGCCTTTTTTTTGTAGAAACAATGACTTGACTTGAAAAACAAAAAGGCTAAGCGCAAATTTATAATACATACGTGGCATATCTGGTATCTTTATCAGCTACACCAAAGTATACATTAAATTATAATCCCCCAGACTCAAAACTCCTTTCGTTTTAAATTTTTTTGCATAAATGTGAAAGTTATAGCGAAAAATAAAATTTTTATTTTTAACTTTAACACCCTGTATCTTTCTTATTACAAATATTTTAATGAAGTTATATGGTTAAAATTATAATAATGTAGAATCTACTATGTTTGTTTGTATAAATACTTAAGAATCTACTTATATATTTACATTTAAGATCAACAATTTTACTCAATTCTGAAATAAATTCTAAATTAAAGTAAGACAAAAAACACGTTAAATATAAGCCAAGCCTATCGACAACTTAAATAAGTTATTTTTAGAACTTTGTTGTAAGATGCCTCGCCTTTTGTACCATATGATTTTAGTTAAATTTGGAAACTTAAAAGGAGAAAAATGAGAAATTTATGATGCACAAAGAGATTAAATTTTTTTCGGGTTATAAGAGCAGGATCGTTCAAACATTAAACATTGTAGGCGTCTGGAAAATGTTGTGACCCCCAGTAAAGACGTCTAGGACATCTTTTTTCCATTTCCAAACGTTATTTGTGTTCGATGCCGTCTAGAAAGCCGTTGGAGGAGTTTTTTTTATAATGGGATATTAAAAGATGGTTGCCGAGGGAATGTAATAAAAAACCCTTGGCATTAAAGCAATGATATTAGTTTTTTATGTTCCTTTACACCACTTTTACTGCCGAATTTCAGTAGTGCTTGATCTGTGAATATATTCCCAATATAAACCATAAATATCCAGCTAAAATCCATTTATCAGTCTGGATTTAGGGAGCTTATAGGCAAGGACGTGGCTGTATTTTATAAAAAACAGAGAACATCGATTTTACGTATGGTTCTGAAACTATTGTGGCATATTTCGCACTAAATATTTTATATTTTTTGTGAATAAACCTAACCGATTTTATTATATTATTATCTGTTTGTGTTTATACGAAATTTCCCCTAATTCTATAGGAATATTATGTTATCATATTTAGGTTGATATATGCTTAGGTATTTTTCCAATTGGTGACTGATATCTGGATATTCTATTCTATTTTCTTCCATTTTGCTAATGCTACTATTCCATTATTATTTTTGAAATTGTATTTATCCGTTTCTGTTATCTATTCTGCACGTTTTTTGACGTCTTTATTTCTTGATCTGCCTATCGCTGTCTTTTATATTACTTTTCTTAGGATTAGGATTCTTATTTTATTTGCTTTAAGGTATATTCTTGCTTGTACCAGACTCTAGTTTTTGCTTGTGCTACACTACACTTTTTGTTTCTGCGGCACTTAGCTTTCATATTAAACAGATATTGCTTTATCTGCAGGTCGTTTTAACCATTAACTACTGACGTGAATGTTTCAGGACGTAGACTCTGACATGCGGTATGTCATACCGTTGCCTATTCTCCTTTGTTTTTAATATGAATTTATCTTATATCACTGTATTTGTTTTTTATATCAACTACGGAATGATTCTTCACATTGCTGTAGCATAATATACTGCTACAAGTAAAATAAACTTTACTTTTTCAAGAATATTATGAATGCATGCATAATATTTAAAAAATGGTGGACGTTACTACAAAATCGTTTATAAACTAAATTACAGGAAAAATTGATTACTTATGACTAACAAATAATAAAATAATGTTAAAAGAAACAGACTAATGATTTAAATTTAATGAGAAACTAAAATACAAAATTCTGACAATAACCAAAAATTACAATAAAATAACTAGTCATTTTGCGCGCAAGGTCCGCAATTTTTCTTTGTACACTGTAAGCACACTGGTTTTCCACAAGCACACATAAAAAGTCTTTTGCTTTAATGCACTTGGGCATAAGTAACACGTCTTCTTTTTCTCAAGCCTTTCTTCAAAATCTGCTTCTTTTTGGCGTTTTTGTCCTAGTATTCGTTCAATACCACATAATAGATCTCTTCGGGATTTTCGAGTCTTCTTTGTAGATGAGGTAAAACTAATTGTTTCGCCAACTTCTTTGTGTAGTTTAGCCTTTTCATATTATCTTTTTGTATTGACTGGTACATGCGAATTCTTTCTTCTTTATGTGCCGTCTTCTACCGAAGGTTGGCGACCATCAAACGATAGGTTTCTCTGTTTTGTGCCGCATGTATTATGTTCGCGGCTTCTGGTATTTGAAACCATTCTCTCAAATTTCTCAGCCAGGATTTCTTCTTTTTACCCAAACCTCTTCTACCTTCAATCTTGCCTTCCACGATAATCTGTAGCAGACTGTACTTATCATTTCGGAACACATGGCCCAGGTATGACGCTTTCCTCCTTTTAACAGTTGTTAACAATTCCATCTCTTTACCCATTCGTCTTAATACCTCTGTGTTGGTAACTCTGTCTGTCCAAGGTATTCTCAGTATGCGTCGATACAGCCACATTTCTAAAGCCGCTAACTTCTTTATAGTTGCTGCTGTTAACGTCCACCCTTCAACTCCGTAAAGTAGCGTAGAGAGTACGTAGCATTTCGTGGCGCGCCATCGGAGGTTATCGCTTAACATGCGAATTAACAGCAGCTATATCAATGATGCGGTAAAAAATATTAAGTGGCCATCGGCGAGAACGACGTTTTACAGAATATTTGGCACACTTGGCATCTAAAGTATCGACACCTCCTTTCGTACGATTATAATGAGCTATAGTTTCTGGTTTTCCAGTAATCTGATCCGTGCCTATTGAATGGTGCATCAAAGAAATAAGTAAAACAGCCCTCGATTTTTTTGGCACATGGGAAATTAGGTATAAACTTTTCGTAAATCCGTAAGTAGTTGAATTTACTTGCCTACATCGGTGTGGCTGGAATTCCAGAGGGATTACCCGTTTATTTTTCTTGAGGGTTCCCGCATACGTTAATTTCTTTACTTCTAACTGCTTTACTAATTCTATAGAACTAAACCAATTATCAGCTGTGATATTACGGTTAGTTCCATAAATAGGTTTAGCAAGCCGAAGAACAGATTGAGTTGGTTTATTTATCTTCTTTTCTTCCTCAGATAACCCAGTTCCGTCAGTGTCCTTGCCTCCATATATATAGGCATTGTATAAGTAACTTGTTCATGCATCAGTCAGGCACATTATTTTAATGCCATATTTCACAGGCTTATTACAGCCGACCAACATTTCATCAATACAAAGACACGTGCTTACGGAATACAGTTTTTGACAATTTGATATGAATATATTAAATATGTTACTAATGGCTGCTGTTGGATCTATCTTTTTTCTTTCTTCTCTATCCAGAGGGTTATCAAAACGTAAACATTTTAGAAATATTGCAAATCTTTCTTTTGACATAACACATCTGAATATATCTTTACCAGTGCCATCTGTAGCAAATATAGAATTTATATCTTCGTCATTTCAATGGATTTAAAAGCTGATGAGTATAAAAGCAATCCCAAAAAGGCTTTTAGTTCTATTTCATCAATTTCATTTAGTTTTGATCTATTCATTCTTTTATAGTTTTCACGAATTGCACGTAATTTATTATTTGTCCATTTACGTATTTCTTGTGTTATATCGTCAGAAATAAGAAAATTAAAAAAAAATGATGAAGTTTCGTTTCTTACATCTCTGGACCGCACAGCTGGTACTTTTGTTACAAGGTTGTGTAACGGAGTTCTTACATTTTTCGAGGGTGCTGTAGTAGACCACTTAAGACGATTTTTGCCATAAAAATATGACTTACCTTTATCATTTAAATGATATTCGTCTTCAGAACTTTCCGACTGCTCACTTCCGGTGTCCTGTGAACTTTCAATACATACTTCTTCGCTTGCATCGTCAACATCACTATCACTAAAATATTCTAAATCACTAGATACTTCGTCAGCCCATTGAGATAAAACAGCCTCAAAATCATCATCTGAAAGCTTTACAGTTTTGCGGCTAAATTTAGAACAACTGTATGAACTTGCTGACATAGTAACAGCAAAAGAATACACTACACTGCTTTTAACTATAGAAACGTAAATACTGACATGTGGTACTTGATACCGCAAGAAAACTTTATGTCAACGTAGCTCAAAGACTAAACGTGTACTAAAACTGCAGCAGTTGAGAGCAGGTACAATTAAACCCCACTTAAAGTTACACAGATGGTGTTCTAAGAATCTTTTATAAAACACGTTTTACAACAAAATATATTTTCGGCTCGGTATGGCATACCGCACGTCAGTGGTTAAGGGTTAATTTTTCACTATCATTTCAATATACCCATTTCATTTTTACTTGTTGTATCACCTCATCAAATATGAGGTTAAAAACTATTGGATTTATAAATCTCTAAATGTGTCTTATAATATTAGTTAATATTTTGATGAGTTGTGTTATTTTTATCTGAACCGTTAATCCAGTTTTGATTTTCTTTGCGTATAATTTTCTATCAGTTCTATGATATACAAGGTGTTTCTATAACCCTCTGAGGTATAACCCCCAATTGTTGTTTGTTCTTTATTGTTACAAATACTTTCTCTTTCATAAACCCACAAAAGCAAAAGATCACCAATTATCAGCAATACAGCGTAGTTTGAACTATGTATCACGAATCATTATATAAAAATTCTTGTACCGGCATATAATTAGTATTTTGTTTATTTCTAATTTATTACAATTCAATAGATTATCTGTTACCAATTTGTGGGTTTTTACTTTGTCTGATAAATCAATTTTATGCATATTAATAAACACAGACATGTAATATTGGCATAATTACTATAAATTTTTTGATCTATAACTTTATAAGTCAGCACTCTAATATGGGCTTTTTATAATTTCAGCATTTAATTTACTTTGTACCGTTTGACCTGAAGATGCTTTGCAAATTTCATAAAGCGAAACCGGTCGTTTTTGGGTAGTAAAATTAAAATGATTGTAAGTCTAATTTATTTCTTTTACCTATTTAAAATCGACTCACACAAGCAACACATTTATGATTTAAATATTTATTTATTAGGCGTATTGAAGTTTTATTTTCGTTCAACTTACCTTATGTTTTCTAGCCCAATATACCTGAGTCATCCCTTTTTTTAAAATAAATCTCCAGAAATTTTGTAAAATTTGGAGTCTTTAACGAAAATAAGTTTTTATCAGTTACCGACATTCCTAAAGGCGGATTTCCGTCCCTCCCACTACCCTTAGCTTCAACATTGCTCCGGGTTGTCAGATTCCACGACTTCACTGGAAACTTAATGTCATACTCACTACCACATTCCCCGATAAAGGTTATTACGAAAACGTGCAACGTGCTCCTACGATTGCCCTCCATTCACGTACGCCGGAGGAGGTTTTTTAGTTCAGTAGAAATACAGCGGGAACACGAAAAAATTTTTAAAGTTTAGCATATTATTATGAACTGCCAGTTAAATGTTAACTGTCATAAGTTTACGGTCATAAAATGAGAAATTATACAATAGTCAAAAAAATGTAATCAATAATGTAATGCAATTTAGAGATACAATAATAAGAAAGAACTATTTATAAAATAGTTGTGGAACTTAAGCAAAAACTATAAACATAATAAAAAGTAAGTAACAAAATAACCATTAAATGAGAAGTAAACAATTTAAAACATATATCTGGCCAAAATTTAATAAAATCCAAAAAATCATCCGATTAATAACATAACATTAAATCATCTGTTTAAATTTTTATAACTCTCGTTTTAAAATAATTTTATTCACATAAATACAATTATTATTTTTTAAACTTTGATCAAATAAAAGCCAGATATCGAGCACAGCTTTATTAATTTAATCTTGCCCAAGTACTTTCGCTTCCTAGAGCATCTTCAGGGGCATCTGAAATAAGCCAAGAAATGTTTTTTTAACTGAAGAAATTAATTAACTTCGATAAAAACTCGAAGTTGATGGTTGATAAAAGTTTTTATGTGATTAACGTTTTAGACTTACTTCGTCAATTGCGGCCTATCCAACAAGAATAAAATGTTATAAACATAAAATTAAACATCACACTACACTACACAAGGACAAACACTCTAATATTTTGTATGGAGCTACATTATGTATGGAAACCGGAAACAGAATGGCTCCCGGTCTATGGAAATATTGAAGTGACATGTAACATATGACAGCTGTCATATGTCGTATGCCACTGTCGAGTTTTTATCGAAGTTATTTAATTTCTTCCATTAAAAAACCTTTTCTTGGGTTATTTCAGATGCCCCTGAAGATGCTCTAGTGAGCGAAAGAACTTGGGCAAGATTAAATAAAACTGTGCTCGATATCTGCCTTTTATTTGATCAAAGTTCATTTATTCGAGTACTCAACCTTATTACAACCAAATTATTTAGTTTGTTTAATATTTAAATTTAATATCAAGTCATATTTATTTATATTTTATTATTATTATTTGGTCTTATTTTCACAAGGTTGCCATAAGTAAACAACATATGTTTTGGTAATACGTTAACAGGTGGCGTTAGGAGAAAACATAATAATTTATTGAATTTGATTAAATTATACTAATGAAATAAATATATTATTTAAATTTTAAAAATTATAAAAAACATAGTATAAAGCTCCGAGCTACTCTACAGTCCCGCCAACTGTTTCACTTTTTTTATGATAGCTTTAATTATGTAGAGTTTAACTACGAAGTAAGTAGTCATGTGAGAAAGGAATTATGTATTTCCAACACATAATATAATTAATACATAAGGAAGTTAAGGTAATAAAGTTGTAGTTGATGAAGTGTAATGAAGTATGGTTTAGGTCGGATAGAAAAAGTCTGACAGAAAGAAAACTAATGAAGCATATTGGCTAGCAATTATTTTAGGAGGTGAAAAGTAAAAAATACAAATAAGGGTATGGGAAAGGTGATCATTTTAGAATAAATCTTTGAAGAACTCGCTTGTCAAAGTTTTTTTTGATCCTGAGTTTGGTGACAAAATGACAATTTGATATACTTCAAACAAATTTTACAAGAATGTTTTTTATAAGAGGTTAGTAATTGTCTGTTTAAATCTCTAAAAAAGACATTGTATTAACGACGTTTCGGCAAACTGTAACGATTATATTTTGCCTACCTCAGGGTAAGAACATGGGGGTAGAAAATTGGAGACATAAACTATGGGGGCGAAGATAGGGCAAGCAAAACAATCGTTACTGGTGCGAACGGTACTCAGGGGTTAACTGGAGAGCTGGGGTCGTGGATAAGTAAATGACAAGGGTGTCGGATAGGGGGTAACTACCAGAAAATGAAATAAAGGGATACTTACATAAATCTCCTGGACAACTGGGCAAATATGGACAACAAGAAAGGACTTCTAGCAATTTTAAAATAAGGGCGCCGCTTCGAAGGATTCTAATCTTGCTGGAGCAAAGAAGAAAAAGGCTCTTCCTTCCTAAAAAAAGTAAACACAAAAAAGGTTAGGAGATTTTTCTAAACTAAAATAAACAAAATGGTTGGAGAAACAAATAAAACGTTTATTTTTGTCTCAAACAAATAGTTATCAAAAATACAGATTGCACAAGAAGCATACTAAATAACATAATAACAAAATTAACAAAAACTTACGTGCTTATCTGTTTACAAAGGAGATTGCTACAAAAATTTTCGAAATGGTTCCTAAGTTATTTATTAATATGGCCAAATTAGATTATTAAAAATTAAAGATATCCTTGTTTATGAAAATATCTTAAAATTTAACCTTATATATGAAATATCTTTTCTATATAATAATCAAATTAAAATTGTTTTACAACAACAGCAGATTTAAGCCAAAATGTCATATGTCAACATAACATTGTAAGACAGAATAAATTATGACATTTTGTTGGCCACGCCTGTAACACAATATGAAACTTTAAATATTACAAATTCTTTTATTTTAATGAAAGCAATTATCAATTATCAAAAATAATGTCTATTTAATTTGGAAAAATTAATATGTTAATTGTTACTTAATTCACAAACTTTGCCACTTAACTTTGAGAAACTTGCTACCATCTCTGGGATTGGAGCCGCAAGGACAAAAATCTCAATTGGAACAAAAAGGAAACCATTTCCATACTCAGGGACGAAGATCTGACGTAGATGGGGTTGGATCAAGCAGGCAAACGACAGCAAAGCTGGTGGGCCATCCTATATAATCATTTTCAAAATTTCATCAGTTCCGGTGTACTGCACAAATCTTATGGTTGATACTTTGTTCTAAACTTCATTATTGCAAAAGAGTATTATCCAACCTTTTACCGGTCTTAAGACATAACACAAAAAAATGAATCGACTCCTAATTTAAAATCGCCCAAACATCTTTCTCGTCTGAAATCTCTTGCTTGACTCCTTATCTCTGTTACATTTTACAAATTCAACGCCAAATAATTTCCCTTCACGTCTCCAGCCAGTTTGTGGCCTACGAACCTAAACAAACAAAATACCCCTCTTGACCTCGTTCTTAGCAACGAACCGACAAAAAAAAACATCTTTTAAATTGGGTAACTGGAAATTTTTTACCTCACAATACATACAGAGGATAGGGGATTTTAATGTAGATAAAGACAAAAAAATATTCTCAGCTTTAATACGTCTTTACTACGAAATAAACAACACGCATTTTCTTGATTATTTTAAACGTCCTCGATTCCTAGTTTGAACCGGAATAATTTTTTACCTGACAATGTAACAGAGACAAACACATCTATATTTTGAAACAACTGAATACAAAACTTAAAACAGAATTTATACTATTATATAGATATTAAATATAAAACGCTACAAAACTACCACATGAAGAACTAAATTAATTTAATTCAATAAAAATGTTATGGACGGCAAAACCATTCAAACACACACAATATAATCAAATTGTAACAGCGTTTATTTGGTCATAAGTTGCAAGGTTATGTTATCACTGTTTCTGGCTAGTTTTTTAACTGCATCTTTAACTTTAAGAATCGTTGGAGGTTCCTCTTTCCTCTCGTCTGTACTGATAAATTTCTTTACTTTCTGCAATTCTGTTAAATCTTGCTAAAAATGGATATGTAGGGAAGGAAGCCTAAGAACTATCGACGACGTAAATATTAAAGAGTTTTTAATGATAAAAGCAGTTGTGAAAATTCCAAACATCATTCCTGTTGACGGAATCAACCATATTTTAGTCGAAATAAGTGCTGTTCAGTGACATGTTATCTGATGTGCATAGACCAATTAACCCGGTTTAATTTATTTACGGCAACTACAGACATAATAATATTTACTATTTTATTCGAAGTTTTAGTTGAAGAATAGATTAACTTATTTCAAATATACTAAATTATTAATCTCTAAAAATTTAAATTACAGTTCTGTCGTAGCTTATCACAAATTTGTCAATTCGAGTCTATGTTTCCGTCTAAAACATGGCGTTCGCGTGCTGACAAACTTCAAAGGCGGCATCTGAGAGTAAGCATTCTGATTGTTATTTATTCTGTGGTAGTATCTTGTCAAACACTAGAAGCTGCAAATATAATAAATGCGGCACAACAAAGAGAAAGATGTTGCTTCATGGTCGACAACCTTTGGTAGAAAACGGCACATATTGAGAACAAGATTGAGAAGACTTTGTTAATATAACATAAAATACTGTTGTTTAACAAGATAATAATATATATCCGACTATTTGACATGCAATTATGAGGTTTGTTCCAGTAAGACCAATTTAGAGCATTTAGTGATACCAAAACAAAATTCTAGAAAGAGTTGTTACCGCTTAACTAGTGATACCAAAATAAAGTTTTAAGAATTGTTGTGAATCGTTCTTTGTACTTTAGGAACAGTGACCTTCATAGATATTTGGACATGGATACTATTAATAAGACTAACGAAAAATTTACCAAATAGCATCCAGCTTCAAGAGAAGGGAGCCCTTTGACTGACTAATTATAAGCAAAGCATGGTTAGTACACGTGTTGTATGTGTTGTACGTGTTGTATACGTTAGTATTTGTGTAATTAATTGTCAGAGCCTAAACATAAAGGTGCCTTAAATTTAGTTTATTGAAACATTGCTTATTGATAAATTCTGGTAAGATTGTTATATTAATAAACATCTTAGTAGTTCTAATACTAGACTCAATCAAAGCAACTTTTACCAATAAACACTTCTTGCGCTCCCACCATTTTTTCAAATAGCTTTCGAGGAAATTATCAAACACATAAATTTATTTTTGTAATTTATGCTACTGTCTCAAATAAGGATCTTTTTACCAATAACCACTTCTTGTGCTCCCACCATTTTTTCAAATAGTTTTCGAGGAAATTACCAAACACATAAATTTATTTTTGCAATAATTTATGCTACTGTTAAAGTCTCAAATAAGGATCTTTAAGTATTTAAGCAATATAGTTTAGTTGGAGTTGCTAAAAGATAGACTGACGTAGTTGTATTACTTGAAACTATTAAAGAACCAAACTTTACATTTTTTAATTCATCTGTAACTCATCTGTTTTTTTTTAAAGATTAACTCTCTTAAGATTTTTAATATTAATGTTATTTAGTATTTGTAGTTCTCATAACTTTGTCATTTATGCTTAACACTTGTTTTACTTTTATTTTTTTGCATGTAAAAAAACAATTTTAAAATATCCTCTATAAAACCTTATCAAGTTTTGGCGCGTACACATTTATTAATATTCATCACTATAGTAATTCACCCCAATGTTAAATCTGGGACTATGTTTATTATATAATAAAGAACCAAATTAGTGTTAGGTCAGTTTTACGGCAGCTAGAGGGCTGACGGACCATAAAATCTTTTTATTAGTCATGCAAAAACCCGAAAAGTAGCTCAAATTTTTATTATCTTCGGTGGTCGTTAAACTGTATTATCTGCAAAAAATGTACTTGGGCTAGACAAATTTATTTTTTAATGGTTATAAAAAGTAAACAAGGAGTAATACTCACGTTATGAGAATATTTGCAAATTTTATATTTAAAAACATTGTAATTGTTTTCGCAGCATCCTTTTATTTATCATAATGGATTAAGCCTTTCGACCGCACTTTTTTTGGTATAAAAGGATAAAAGGACTATCAAGGAAAAGATAAAAAACCAATGGTTTTTTTAGTGGGAAGATATATCCCAATGGTATCGAAATAAAATTTGTCAATGGGAATTAACTTTTTGAAGTTATACTTCTATACGCACGGTCGGCGTTGGAAATTTGCATGAGAGTGAATCTGTGAAACCATTACATATGTAAGATAATGAGTAAGAGAGAGACAGAAGATATATTTTCTCTCTCTTTCTCTCTCGAGAATAAAAATGTTCCTTTTGTATATATATTTAATATTATATATATTATATATAATATTGTATATATATATATATATATAATAATAATATATATAATATAATATGTAATAATATTATTATTTATGTGATATGTTTTGTATTATTTAAAATTAAACGTTTATAAATATTTTAGGTTTTTGTGTTTCAAAATAATCACTGTTTTAACGAGAACTGTCAATTTTGTAATCCGTTAGTGTCATGTCTAATTGGCAAATCCTTTACTTGTTTGGTTCATACGCTGGTGATTGTGAGTTCGAATCCCAATTATGAATTTCCTTTTTTATTTTTGAAATATTTCAAAAACCTCACGTTAATCTTATTAAATATATGTAATATACGCAAAAAACATAAATTTTAAAATAAAATGAAACTTTACAACATAATCCGATTTGTTGGTTTTTTATTTTTATCTTCGTAAAGTAAGTTATGTATATTGGCCGTTTTAAATACCTATGAATATTACATTTTAATTTATATTGTATTATTATATTGAATTATGTTGCAGTATATTTATTGTATTGTAATTTTTATATTAATAACAAAATAAACAATGAATTTTACTGCAGAGTATGTGTAACTTTTTTTTTGCATTCAACTCCTTTTATACATATATAAAAATAAAAATATATATTTTCTTTAAAATATTGATACAATCCTTCTTTTATTATACTCCTATTACACTGCCCAGTTAACTCAAAAGGGCGTAACTGCAATTTTTATTAAAAACGAGTTTCATATCCCACGAGTTATTTAGTAATCTTTTCTACAAATCTACCTGAGTTTCATAGCCGTATCTGCAATAAAACCGGATATATACTGCTTAAATTAATAGCCGTATCTGAATTTTCTACTAAAATGATAGCTTTAAAAGCCGCAACTGTAAATGTTTACACAAAAAGCCGTAACTAAAAAGTTTTCGGCAGATACGGCCTATTCACTTAATATTTCAAGATATTATTATGTTGGCGCGAAAAGTAGTAAACTGTCAATTTACTTTATTTCTAACCCTACTTTTTCGTGTTTTCATAGAATGTGTTTAGTTTGTTGTTCATAATAAATATGGATAATCATTTTGCAGAAACAACTAGTAAGTATATTTTCTACTAATTTATATAAAAGGCTAAACAAATACAAATTGTTACCTTGTACCTATGTGTCAAGGTAAATATTTTTGGTTCTGAAGTTATTGTAAATTGATCATTTTGTAGATGATTATGCTCCCAAGATGCGATACTTTCAAAGAAATTATATTTACTCCTAGACTGATAGCCTTTAATGAGAGCTTCTCTGTTCCAGTTGGTACTTTTAAAACTTCTACAGTTGCTGTTCTATGGCATGAAGCTATTTCTGGACGAAAAAAGGCTGATATTGTTACCACATTTTATACATTTTTAAACAAAATTGGGGAT